>NC_056725.1:1421862383-1422014883 GCF_019279795.1 Protopterus annectens
AACATAGCAATAACCAATCTGAACATAACAGAGAGTGATGAAACCTCCCTTCTCTACACCCTCCTAACCATCCCTTCACTATACCCACATTTATTCAGCTCAGTTGACTTGACTACTATTCAGTTTTGTAGTATAAGTAGGAGATCAGTACCCATGACCTCTTATCAGCTTTTGAGCCTTATTCCAAATGAGCTGAACTTTATCATAAGCCCAGAACATATGGCCACTGTCTACTCCCTGTGCATCCCAACTGGAGTATAAATCACTTGTGAAAGCTAGTTTCATGCTGTCACTAGGCAAGCAATATTACATCACCCCACCTCCACATAGCAATTTTAAATGGTGCTCCAACAATTTATGATACTGGATTAAGATTTTAAATGGGTCAGAAGTAATTCTAAGTACTCAGTCTTGGCATCTGGGAAGTAACACCTTAATTGGGTTATTACAGAAACCTGTGCAAGCCTATTGCTCTTTTTGCTTAAAACTACCAGAATGTGTGACACCTTCAACCTCCCCTTCTTGCTTATGACTTAAAAGCATGATTTATTCCACTAAAGTAGTACTCTCTGAAAGGAGAAATCCTTTTAATGGAGATATTATAGCTATTATAGCTGGAAGTACTTCTAGAAATTTTCAGTAGGAATAGTGTACTACTTCCTTCTTCTGAAGGATCTGAAAGGAGACAACCCACCACTAACCATTATCCAAGGTGTTCATGGATGCTGATGCTCTTGTGATCCCAATGCTGCCAAAAAATTGTTTTATCATCCACCCTTACATCTGCATTCCCCAAAGTAGATATGAATCTCCCCAACCCCATAAGCCCTCAGTTACGCTACAAACTTTCTTTGGGACATGTCTGGTAACCTCTAGGGTGTGCCATACTTTAGCTAACCTGTCAATGTCTTTAACATGAGAACAACACCTTAGGGACTACATTACTAAGAACTGCCTCTTCCATTAATATTCAAGGGGGTTGTGTGCTTACTTTCTATGCAGTGTATGATATAAAACAAAAGAAGTAGGCATACTGTTTAATTTCTGCTGATCCCAATCCCCCTTTCTATGTGGGGGTGTACAGTTCCACACTTGGGACCTTTTTCCTCCTTCCATCCTAAATTAATTGGAAAACTGCCTTCTGTATTTTAAAGTAGAGCTTATAAATGATATGCTGCAAGGGCAGATCCAAAATCAGAGACTAATTATAGCAAATTAACCCATTAAATCACACATTTACTCAGACAATTTACAGCTTATAGTTTTGTACAGGGACTGAAAACTATTTCTTAGTTTGCTGGCCAAATTAAGAATAGAAATGTGTTGACGTTCTTCTCACATTTCAGCTATTTAAACCTCTTAAGAATAACACCTTCCCACCACTGGTCCCCAGATTATTCAGAGATGCACCAATGTAGAGCCTTAGAAGTCTTAACCACTCAGGTCCTCTTCTCCAAATTACCACTAGACTTCAGTGCATAAACTATGCTTTCTCAGTAATTAGTCCCAGACTGTAGTAATCTATCCCTTTTTTCATCAAGACCGTTCTTCTTACCCCATTTTCCAATAAGAACTACAAGCACATTACAAGACTCAAGGAAAATGTAACTGCTCTCTATCACTGGTCATAGTAACATCTTCCTACCCTCCTTCTTTCTACATAGCTTGCTCTGACTCTTCGTTTCACTGTAATTCTTTCAGCATGCCATCTATGATATCCATTTGTATATAATACATGTATATATTCTGTTCTGTCACTCATTCTATATAATGTGATGCATCTATTGTGTTTAACCCGGGCCAAGACTGAAATAGTTTCAATGGAATCAGTACTCTACCTCAATTAAATTCAAAATAAAATAAGTACTATACTGAGCATGAGAGATTAAGGTCATTATGTCTTCTGCTTTGATTTTATTCAATACTGGCCTAAATAAAACAGACTTAATTACATCCTGTCATAATAGTCCAAAATGCTTAAATGTTTATTCAAGATAGACTATATAACTCAAACTGTTCAACAAAACTAAGGTAACTGTTTAAAGTAAATCCTGTCTTCCTTGTTCCTGTGTCTTTGGGAAGCTAGTAAGAAAATGCAAGCAAAATTAAATATTTACTTCAAAAAACTTTTTAGTCAAAGTGGCATGCTTATTATGACAAATTAAATTAGAGACATAGAATGTGCAAGTTTAATTTCTCAGATCCACTTATATATATGATCAAGTAAAGTTTAATTTCATATCTAATAGCATTTCAGTTCTATTCAAATTAACTTGAAAAAATGGCTAATTTGTTAAGTGTGCTTGCAGTTACTACACAAAAAAGGCACTGTTGTAAGGTAGAGATGACTTTAAAGAAAATTCTGAAGAAAAACAGGTTCTAATAACCCTGACTCAAGCAAAGATCCAAAATCAATTTACAGAATGGAGAAATATGAACAAGTCTAAAAAATAAGACAAATTTATGAGATTTCAATTTTCTGATAACTGGGATACTGTGACAGAATACAAAACCATTCTGAAGTTAATGTATAAACATTTACTAAGGGATTCTAAATATATTATTCAGATAATCCATTAGAAAATTTCTTAGTCCACTTTTAACTTGGAATGCATGACTTTACATATCACTGCATGACTAAAGTCTATGCAGGAGTTTACAGCCAATTAAAGTTTCCAAAATGTGCAGCAATTAAATGAGCTATTTTACATGAGGCATATGTAACTCAACTTCCAGCAGAGGCAGGGACAATGTCCCCTTCTGCTCCAGCCATGAGAGATACTATTATTCACAGATTAAAGCTGCTCATATTTGGAAAGTACTGACCGAAGAATGGTAAAACCTTTATGCAAGATTGGCTACGTCAAGGAAAAAACATAAATATTCATCAGCAACCTTGCAAAAGAAGCACAGGGGACAATGTGGCAGTCTTGGAATTGTCTCTATTGGGGCCTACAATGTGTGCATTGGGGGGGGGGGGTTGTTTTTCGACTTCAGTTTTCCCTGCCCTGGTCTATGGCTAACTTCCTGTTATTTATTTATTTAAACGTGTTCATTCATTTCATTCATGCATTCGTTTTCCTGAACAAAACTGCATTTTTTTTCATTTTTTAAACGGATCCATTCATAGCCCCTTTTTCTTAAGCTTTTTAAGTTTCTTTTGTAATAACAAAACTTAGGTTTTTTTAAATGCCTTCTTTTTCTTGCCTTATAAAACTTTAGAAAATGTTCACAAGATTCAGTATCATGCAGTCTCCTTCTCCAATATAAAACAATGGACAAGAAAATCATCACAAGCACTACACTTAACATTCCAAAATATACACAATGCTTCATTGATAAGTTTGAAATTCAACAATGTATAGTTACTGCATTAGAAACATAGGCCAAATGACAGAATAAACATGCAAAATGGGAAAAAATAGTTAACTGAATAGTAGCTTCGAAAGGGATTCACAGGAATGTTGTCAGGTAATAATGACTTTATGGAGATGAAGCTCATTTACTATACTGTTGAAAGATTCTTTCCTGAAGAAAGAGTTGACTATACTGTGTCATGGCTGAATGGAACCTGCAGAAATTATCACCAGAATTTTTTAATCATGTTCTACTGATAAAAGGTCATAGATTGTTTTCTGGAATTCTAAATGTTATTAAGTAAAACTTAGTTCGATTTGCAAAGCTTCAGCAGTTTTCATTTCCATATGAGAAAATTAAATGCAGATCTAGAATGCATAAAAAAACCTCTAGTTAATATCACTATTCAGCTGCAAAGCCCAATGTGAATGAGTTTAACATGAAGAGGCTTATGTGTATTAACTTTTCTTAGTCAAATATGTGCCTGCCCTGTGTTGGAAAGTGTCTGTGACGTTCCCCCATAGGTGTAGTCCTTGCACTCTAAGGACCATTTACTAAGTTGGCCAATGTCTTTTCTCTTGACCAATTGATTACATTGTATATGCTATAGCTTCCTGGTTTCTGTATTCAGTAAATGAAAGAAAATCTGTTCTATGTTGTCCTTCCTTGTTAATTGCTCTGTACTAGCTATAAACTGATTGCTCCCTGTAATAATTAACCTGAAACACGGCTTTGCAATTCAACTCATGCCCAACCCAAAAAACATCAAACTGCTACTTTCCCCCCTAAATCCCTCTCTCATGGAAAAACAAAATTTAAAATCCTCTCCCTTAAGACAACCACTGAAGTCACTTCTCATAGCAAATAATCAGGGATGATGATCTTAAATTCGACCTGCACATATAAAATTATATTAAAAAAACTCACCAAAAACTAGGGATGCTTTACAGAGTCAAAAGTTTCTCACCAGTGTAACTAAAACTACGCCAGCCAGTACTTACCTCCTCCCCTCCCTACTTTATGGCGCTCCCATCCTTAATAACCTCCAGACATCACAAAAAGCAAAACTTGAACAATATTACAATAAAACAGCTAAATTTGCAGCAAATACCCCTTCCAGAACCCACCACTGCATAGTACTAAAAAGCCTAAATTGGTTAGAACAACCCTGTCAACTGACATATACACAACAAGCTTCTTACCATCTATAAAATTAGCCATCAACCATCTGCTTGCCCAGCTCTAAACACCACTCTTCACAATTATGTTCCCATTCAGTCATTATGATCCAATGACCAAAAACACCTCTCTCTCCACAAACCTATAAAATCCGCTGAGCATTGTCTGTACTTATACCATGTTGTTATGACCTGGAAATACTTATCTGTATCCATCAGGTCAATACCCTCCCCTCCAGTCCTTTAAAATTATTCTATAATAATATTCTATAATAACCTATGAACCTATAAGACTTCCTAGCCAAAATATGGATAAACTATATCTCTAAATATTCACTAGTATTTATTCATACCTTAAACCCCTTACTCCCCCCCCCTTCATTCACTTCCTTACTTCATTCAACTTCTCTGCACTAACTCTCTAAATATTCCATAATCCTGTTTTTCTCCCATTTCATACTGCAGTTCCTGTCTGTATTAAATTAACTTACCTTTAATTTTTCGTGGTGCTGCAATAGCGTTGTCGCCTCACAGTAAGATGCCGTCCAGTTCAATTCTCAGCATCTTCTGCGTGGAGACATGCGTGAATGGGCGTACCTTCGTTGAAGGTTGTGCGTCAGGGCTGGCAACTCGGTACGTAAAAATCAACTGCCAATCATTAGCGGACCGGAGTTCCACTGTGGCGACCTCTAACCGGGAAAAGCCGAAAGACACAACAACCTTTAATTTTTCTAAAATAGCTAACATTTTTTTAAATATTAAATCATTGTCATACAAGTTGTAGCTATTCTTAACCAATGTTTTCACATTATGTTTAATTTGATATAATTATTTAAACTGTAAATGTTTTTGTAAATTTTTTTAAGACTGTAAAATTATTGTTTTTAAAATGTTTTTGAAACACTTTGAAACTTTGCTCCACAGTCCTCTGCTGAAAATGGCACTTACCCAGTCAGACTTTCCTTGTAATCAAATGTCAATAAAAAAATAAATAAATGAATAAATTATTTAATTAAAATAACCCACTGCTAATGAGATTCAGACTTACTCCTCTGTATTTCTTCAACTATAAATGGATCAAACCGGATTTTGTCAACACTCTCCTCCAAGCAATAAGTCTCATACAGCTTCTTCACTTCACCATGAAGTGCCATCATTTCGTCATCTGTCAGCTCTGGTCTCAGAATTTTGTCATTGAACTCCTCTGCAAGAAATACACAAACATAGTATCAGCCATGCTGTTTACCTACAGTTTCATTATTTATACTGAGAAACATGAATCTAAATTGTGAGAGGAAAACCTGTCTGACCATACTATGTGTTAATATATTTTATACAAATGTCCCCAGTAATGATTTAGATACACCTGGAGCTCAGCTGCCAACAGTGCTAGGATGCTTTCAATAGACTGACAGGTTTGTCTGGAGATATTTCATTTCGAGTTTGGTAGAACCAACTGACAGTAAATACCTGAAGGGGTTCGCCTAGTGATACTGACTTGCTCTCTAAACAGCTACAAATTTGCCAGTGGGTTGTGTAAAACAGAATGTTATGGTTAACTGCCAAACCCACATGTTCTTCTTCCTTTAGAATTAAATGAAGGAATATGTTTCAAAGACTCTCACTTTAGTAAGTAATGTCTTTTGGCTTTTCCCAGTTAGGGGTTGCCACAGCAGAACTCTGGTCCACTCATGATTGACAGTGAATTTTTAAGGTGCCGAGTTGCCAGCCCGACGCTCAACCTTCAAAGGCACACCCATTCACACACGCACCTACCTGCATGTCTTTAATATCACTCGACCGCAAGGAGGACATGCAGACTCCACACTTAAAATCCAAGTGTCCTTTCTAAAGGATTATAAAAATGAAGTTTAAAATGAGTCAAACGCTTAAATGGGCAACATATTTTAGAAGGGCTAGAAAGTTTGCTGGTAGTCCAGGATTACATTTTCAGTGAGATATAAATGAAAGAATTAAAGATTGAAAATTCCCATAATAAATAAAGATGTGTGGTATATACTTGAGATGCTGCCTTATAATCATGCAATGTCAATTCCCAAGAAAGATTTAGCCTAATAGGATAATGTCATTGACACACACACACAACATGCATATCTTCATTTTCTAAGCATGTGTATAAAATATGGTTTACTTTCATTTACCAGAATGAGATGTGCTCGAGTCCACCTGCATGATATCCTACATCCCAAACGGCAGGAATGCCAAACAATGACATTCCCGATTCACCAATCCCACCCCCTTCTGGACCCATGTTAATGCTTGTTACTAGGTCCAGAGAGGTAGGGAGTTTCGAGGTTTGGTGTTTATGTTGGGTATACTGCACTTCAGCATTCCGTAGAAGTATGATAAGCATGCGATTACTCAATCACATCCCATTCTGGCAAATGAAGGTAAACTGAACCAGAATCACACACATATGTGTTACCATATACACAGAAAGACCTTTGCTAAGATTTGTTATAGCATCTGGAAGCCAGAAAACCATTTCAACACTTCCACCCTTCCAGGACAGCAATTAGTTCACTGCTAAGGACAATACAGCAGGATTCCTAGTCCTTGTTTTCACAAACATTTCATCTCTGGCTGATATCATAACTATAAGATACAATCTTTATAGCCTAAGCCAGTTAATTTAATTTCAGACTTATTTTTCAAAGTTAGCTGGACTGAGATTAACCTCTTCTTCAGTGCTAACTTTACCCCCACCACCCCCCACCCCCTAAAGGGCCCATAGCTATACAAGAAGAATGCAGAGTCTCTGTAATCACAACTACACAGGTAAAAGCTGCACTCTCTAAAGCCAAAAACACAGCATCCATGGGACCGGACAACATCCCAGGCTGCGTTTTACATGAAATTCAGAATGAACTGGTTCCCCACCTAAGCACCATGTTCAATAATAGCCTCGCATCAGGCTTTCTGCCCACTGAATGGTGCACAGCAACAGTTATCCCACTCCACAAAGGGGAAGCCACCACTGATCCCGGGAACTATAGCCCTATTAGCCTGATGAGCCTGGTCTGCAAGGCCATGGAACGTATCATCATGGAACTCGTAAACAAAGACATTGGTAACCTCCAAACTCTGGATCCCACCCAGTTCTGGTTTGTGAAAGGCAGATCATGCCTCCTGAACCTGATTGACTTCTTTGAGGCAGTCACCAAAGCCGTACACGAGGGTAAGGTGGTTCACACAGCCTATCTTGACCTCTTCAAGGCTTTCGACACCATCCCCCATTCTGGAATTATAGCTAAAGTCACTAAACTAGGTATAAATCCCTACGTCACAAGATGGGTTGCCAACTGGCTCACTGACAGAACCCACACTGTAAAAGTTGCAGATTCCAAATCTGACCTCAAACCAGTGACAAGTGGAGTACCACAGGATTCAGTCCTGGGACCTCTCCTGTTTGGTATCTACTTCTCTGAAGTACAGGCTAACACAGAAGGCCTCTGGCTAACGAAGTTCGCAGATGACTGCAAACTAGGAGCCATAGTCAAGTCCCCAAATGATGTGGACATCCTACAGAAGGGCCAAGCTGAGACAGATGTCTGGTGTCAGAGCCATGGCCTCAAGCTCAATGCCAAAAAGTGCAGTGTCATCCCCTTTGGTAAAAATTCTGTACCCATGAACTACCACATAGGCAGCAATCTACTTAACACCAAATGTGTGATAAGGGACCTTGGGACCCAGGTGGACAGTAGTCTCTCCTTTGATAGTCACATCGCCACAGTAGTCAGGAAGTCCTTCTACATGGCACACTTCATCATAAAAGGGTTCTCATCCAGGAAAAAAGAGGTCATTGTTCCCCTCTACTCGAAACTCATTAGACCCATTATAGAGTACAACGCCCCTTTTGGAATGTATCTCACAAGACATCTGCAGCAGCTGGAAAGGCCACAGAAGTACCTTACAAAGAGGATTACTGGCCTCAAACAAATGCCCTACACTGACCATCTCAAAAAACTTCAGCTTTACTCCGTAGCATATCGCCTACTCTGAGGTGATCTCTGCCTAAAATACAAAGCTATGTCAAACCCAGAGCTGTTGGACATGCTACGCCTGAAGAAATCCCAATCCCTCTGAGCTACACGCTCTAGGGACCTAAACCTTGTCACCACAATAAACAGGACATGCTGGAGGGATAGAATCCTATCCCAGAGACTTCCCATACTCTGGAACAGGCTACCCATCTATGTCAAGCAAAGTTCTCCATTAGCACTCCAAGAAAAATCTTGAGGAGTGGATGGGAAATAGGAAATACACCCTGGGGATCACTTCTGTGTCTCTGCTCAACAGTGGCACAGGAAAATAACTTTCTTGGGTGGCGTAAGCCAGGGAACCTTGTTGGCTAGGCTTACATAGGCCCTTGGGCCAATAGCCTAGTACCTACCTATGAACCTATGAATCCTCTGTTACAATATTAATTTCAACAGTTACTATATAGTCTGACATACATTTGTATTTCTTTTTCTGTCTAGCAGGATCCACTGTTGGTACATTTTTTTTAACACAAACAACTTTACAAATACATTTTCAACACCAGCAACTGTAGAAACCAGTTTGTTATATAAATAGCATATAATTCTTTATAAAACTCCAGCTAGCTATGCTGGCATATGTTACACATCCACTGCCCTACTTCTCCTGGCACAGCTGGCAATACCTCACATTGTTATATCTGTCATGAGGCTGTGATGGAAGAAAAAGCAACCTGTTTTACCCAGCCCTGCTATGCAGCTAGCATATTTAACTACATCTCTTATACCATCTGCAAACCCCACAGCAATCCCAAGCCTTTCCAAAGCATTCTAAGGTCTTAAGGGCCAATACATGCCAAAGCAACTGTTTCCATTCATCTAATACTATTTTAGCAAACAATATTTTCTTACTTCTAATGTCTAGGATAAAACTTGTATCTTTAATCCTTCATGTGTGCCTCATTCTCCAAATCCAAGTATCCTCTTGAACTGTAAGCCATCACACTGTACCTTAAGTGCCTTGTGTACCCACATCACATATCCTCTTTTTGAAAGATTCTCAGGAAAGAAAAAATGTAGCTCCTGCAATCTCTCCTCATAGCCTCTCCCTCTAATTCCTATATTACTCAATAGTCTTTATTTTAGCCTTCTCACCTAAATTAAATATCATTATTCCTATACACAGGAATAAAAGGCATGCTGGTCAACACACATTCCTGGACCAAGTTAAAAAATGATTCTTAGCTACAATTGACCATGCTCATGTACCCAAACTTCTTCCTCTGCCTTACAACCACCCTAAAATCTACACAAATCATTACTTTTAATGCTTCACTCGACTATGTAAGCTAACATTCCTTTTTCTCCTGTCCTCTTCCATCCTATCCTCCATTTTTCTACAACTTCTATACTCTTAACATCTTTATGCTATCCATACATTTAATTTTGTATATGTGTTGTACATTTCATTACTTAATGTCAGTTGTATTCATATTTCAATGTACTGTATATTAAAACAAAGAGTGAGAAGGTCACGCAGAAAAAGCAATCAGTAAAAACTAAATGAAAACAACAACCAAGCTAGAACTTCCAATGAGTGACCTCTCAAACCTCTTGTATCAGAGGCACATGGGATATATATGCCAATAATCCTTACGAACATCAGGTGTTTCAGCTATATGGCGATTCTGAATGCCCATAACTTATTACTTTTTAAGTCGTTTCAATGGACAATTTCAGGCCAATAAAGCCAAACCCCACTAGCTGTGGATATGCATATTTCGGCCTTGTTATGACTTCATCAACACAGCATAAGCATAGTGTTTGACTAAGCATAAAAAACACAGGGCTGTTATATCCACCTGATGTCCATTACCATTAGGGTAACCGCAAAATATCCCAACTAACAAACTAAAACAAAGAGTGAGAAGGTCACACAGAAAAAAACAATCAGTAAAAACTAAATGAAAACTCCAGCCAAGCTAGAACTTCCACTGAGTGACCTCTCAAACCTCTTGCATCAGAGGCACATGGGATATATGCATATCCACAGCTAGTGGGGTTTGGCTTTATTGGCCTGAAATTGTCCATTAAAACGACTTAAAAAGTAATAAGTCATGGGCATTCAGAATCTCCATATAGCTGAAACACCTGATATTCATAAGGTTCATTTGCATATATTCCATGTGCCTCTGATGCAAGAGGTTTGAGAGGTCACTCAGTGAAAGTTCTAGCTTGGCTGGAATTTTCATTTACTGTACTGTATACTGTGATTTCACTTTGGAGCTTTTTTTTTTTGGTCTCCTCAGACGTCATATTCACTGGCCCAACCCCCAGTACCCAATGTCCATGTCAGGTCTACCAGCTACTCCCCAACCCCCCAGACTTGCACCATTTTCACTGGGGGGTTGATTGTGGATCCTGAAGGTGTCTTGGGGGCTCCGCTAATCCATGCTTGCATTTGGAGGAAGGGGAGAATTCTTCTTATAACTACCCACTCCCTTTCCCCACCCCCTCATGCTAGTTGATTACATCTGATGGCAACTCCCTTCTTTGGACCATGCCTCCCCTTAGGGAGCATATCAACTTCGCTGATGCTCAGTCAGTTGCCTGAGCCACTAACTGAACCCGGGTCAACAGGGTGCTCGTCAGTGCTTTTTCATTCTATGCCACAACAGTAGCATTCACTTTGCAGCATTTATCCACAGGCCACCACTGAAAATGCTCCTTTGCTCAGCTGGTCTATCCCAGTTAACAAATATAAAATAAATAAATACATTTTCCCCCTAATGGCTCCACTTAGCATCATACTGGCCTTGGATACAGCTTTCTCAGTTTGCACTTGGCAGTTCATTTGTTGCTACAGTCACATAAAATCTTCTTCTTGATCTGCCATGTTACAGTCACTACTCCGAGCTATTGATCCACTTTGATCCACTTTGGGAATATTAGAGAATATATAAAGTACTTTATACTCCACTACATTATACATCAGATGTCACTTCTCAATCCATTCTACCAAACTACTGAGGACCTCTTGAAGGCTGGACCTCACACCCCCTAAATATCTGTTGATAATGGAGAACTCTGGACTGCTATAGTATGTTTGTGTACTACTTAGAATGTTACATCAGTACATTCTAAGACTTATCAGAAACAGTATTTCATGAAGTAGCATTGAGAAAACTCCAGTAGGGGAGTTTAAAAAAAAATATAGCACTGAAGCTAATCAATTATAACCGTAAACATTTTTACATCTGTCCAGTTTTGCTGAAAGACCCCAGTTCTGCCTTATCCCTCGTAAAACGTGTGATTTTCTGGCAAACCATCAAAGATGACAGTCGATGTCAGACATTAGAGCTGCATACTTGTTAGTGTTCAGGAAATGTGCATTTATACAAAACAAAGAAGTTATGTACTCACCATAACGTTCATTCTGAGTAGTTATACTTCATTTTCTGGAACCTGTGGGTATTCGGATCCGAGCCGGCAACATTTTTTCGAGCATCTGCCCAAGCTCCTCCCCTTACCCATAATCCCTCACATCTCCTACCTTCCCTCAGATTGAGTTTGCCACTAATCAAACTATTAGCAACTCAATAACACTAACCTAGAACAGGTTCGGGGGAAGGAGGGCGGGATGGTTGCAGAAAATGAAGTATAACTACTCAGATGGAACGTTATGGTGACTACATAACTTCTTTATCTGAAGTAGTTAACTTAATTTATCTGCAACCTGTGGGACAGAGTCCCAGCTACCAAAACTCCTGGGAGGCCCTCGTGGAAGGATATTCCTGAGCACCGCAGAGCCAAAGGATGCTCTCCCTCTAGAGATCAAATACAACTTATAATGAGAAATAAATGTATGTGACCTTGCCCAGGTTGCTGCTGCACAGATATCATCCAGAGAAACACTAGACCAAAAGGCAGCAGAAGTTGCCATAGATCTGGTAGAATGAGCTTTAATAGGACCAGGAGGAGACAGGCCTTTATCCCTATAGACTTGCAGTATACATTGTGTAATCCATCTAGCCAAGGAGACCTTGGAAATGGCCTTGCCCAAAAAGGGTCTGGAAAAAGACACAAATAATTGGTCAGATTTACAGAATTAATATAAACACAATGCACCAAGGTAACACACAATAGCATTTAATAAGAATAAAAACAAAAAACAGAGGTGAGCGCTTTCGCAACAAAGGTTGCTTCATCAGACCAGGACTGATGAAGCAACCTTTGTTGCGAAAGCGCTCACCTCTGTTTTTTGTTTTTATTCTTATTAAACGCTATTGTGTGTTACCTTGGTGCATTGTGTTTATATTATTCCTCATTTTTTTGCACCCTGGTTTTACCCGCAGCCGTTTCTTTTCTGTTTCTTTTAGATTTACAGAATTTAGTCCTGTGTAAATAGAAATTAAGCTGCCAATGAACATCTAGCAAATGCAGCTTATATTCACCCTTGTTCTGGAAATTTGGAAAGAACACAGGCAGATTAATCATCTGGTTAATACTAGATTCAGAAGCAACTTTCGGTAAGAAAGAAGGGTTTGTGCAAAGCGAAACCCTGTCTTTATGAAAGATCAAGTAAGGGGGCAGGGAAGACAAAGCTTGGATCTTAGAAGCCCTTCTAGCCGAGGTAATGGCCACTAGAAAAGCTGTCTTCCAGGACAGGAATTTCAAATCTCCTGATGCTGTTGGTTTGAATGGGGGTGCCACCAATGCCTGTAGAACTGAGGTAAGGTCCCAAGGAGGGAAGGAATCCTTAACTGGGGGATGCAAAAGAAAAGTACCCGATTGTAAAGCAGCTTTGAAATTTCGTGTGCTGCGGCCTCGGTTTGAGCGGGTGGAACATCCAGGAGGTGCTCTGACTGGACGGATGGGGCAACGAACGGGATGGAGTATCCTCTGGATATTATTTGGAGCACCCAATGGCCCATCGTAATGGACTCCCAAGCAGTTAGGTGCAATGACAATCTTGCCCTGACTGTCTCCAGAGTAGGACAGTTGGGCAACCCCTCAGGGTTGCTGCGTGGGTCTGTCCGAGAAGGTCTCCCTAGTCCCAAAGTTCCTCGGGCCCCCTCTGCCTTTGGGGTGGCGTCTGTCTTGTCACCCTCTGCCTCTCGGGGAGAAGTTGTCCTGAATGTCCCGGAAAAACTGAGATTTTTGGAACCACATCTTCTTCTGCCCTCTCTGATTCCTAGAAAAGGATCTCTGAAGGCTAGAGAAGCAGACTCTGACGGCAGACAGAGTATTCCTGTTCTTCTCGCTCTGGATCAGGGTGTCACAAACTGTCTTCCCAAACAGGAAGGAACCATCAAAGGGAGCATTTATGAATGACGTCTTGAAGGGGTCCGCGAATTGACAGAGTCTGAGCCAAGCATGCTGCCTCATAGCTACGCCAGTCCCAGCTGCCAGAGCTGCTCCTTCCATGGCATGGGAAAGAAGATGGATGAACGTGTTCAAAACGGATTTCAGAGTCGACATTTTCACCAAAAACAGACACTTGTCCTCTGGCGACAAAGACTCTGGGGGCGAGACAGTGAATTCCATGACTAGGTCTCACTAGAGTCGAATGACATGTGCCAAATAATTCAGCGCTCATATGGAAAACGTCGCTGAAGAAAAGACTTGCTTCCCAAACCGATCCACCACCCTAGACTCCTTGTCCGGAGGGTGGACCAAAGAACTTTCCTGAGCCAGTTCTCTCTTGGTGGCAGCTGCAACCATCATACATCCACAGGGGATCCCCTGTACCAGGCATGTCTGTCTGTGGGAGGAGAAAGGATCCTGTCTGGGCATTTGGGTATTGGCTCTATGGTGTCAGGCTCCTTCCATGCCCGCGTGGTAATAAGATCCACTAATGGATCTGCATTAGGGGACACCCAGGATGTAGATGGGCCCATGCCAAAGGCCTCCAGGAATACTGACTCGTCCGTAGAGGGTTTTGGGGCTGACCAACTTCCCCCTCTGGTGGAGGATTTCCATGATGTCTCCAACAGAGACATCCTCAGGAGGTGACCTGGGGGAACCCTCACCTTCATCCAAGTCAGTATCTTCTGTGAGGGACTCGGGGGGAGTCCATCTGCTTCCTCTTACATGAATGCTTATGGGGAGCCTCCTCAGTGGGACTCTCTGAAGAGGGCTCGTAAGTCACGGGGGGTTCCACGGCAGGATCCACACCTGGGGGTCCTCTAGCACGGGCTGTCCCTGGGACAAGCTGATGGGAGTCATGACCAAATCCACGGCAGCCTGGGCAGAGTCTGAGGCAAAGGGCTGGGGTCTCAATCCCTAGGAGAGAACCCACTCCACCACGTCACAGGCCGAAGGATAGCGCACTTCCTTGGCAACAAACAAGGAAGAAGTTCTCCCTGGCTCTGTCGTGAGGATCGGGCCGAGGCCAAGGTAGCCAGGGTTCCGAAGGAACGGCTCAGATCTGACAAAGTTGGAGCCCTAGACATCTCCGTTCCCTCGGATCCGGCTCCCCGTTCTCGGCCCCGAGAGTTGCTCGGATCCGAACAAGTCTGATCTGAGGAACTCAAGGTAATCACCAACGTCGAGGTTGGAGGAACCGTCGACGCCAAACCCCCAGCTCCGAGGATCCATAAACCCCGAAACCGCAGGTCAGATCGGGGAAGGAGAGACTGGATGGAAGAAGAGCATAGAGGTCTCCTCTCCGGCCGGAGAGGGGCCTGGCAAGACTCCAATTTGGATTTGGGTCCGAATGAATCTCCGCATCATCCTGTCCACGTCAAGCTCTGAGAGACTCCGAGTCGACCACAAGGAGGCGACCGACTTGGATCTGGCTGGTCTGTGAGATGACCTCAATGAAGGCCTCTGGTCCGAAGGCTCTGTTGGCTCTGGGGAGAACCTCAGGGAATGGAGCCGAGGAAAAGTGGTCCTGACAATTTTTGAAGGTGGACTGGGAAATGGCTCCCGCTCCAAAGATCATTTGCAGTGCCTTTCCACCCTTTTCTCTTTCTCTCTCTTGTCCTTTATCCTTTGGTTTTGTCCCTGACTCAGCAGGCTTAGAGGGAGGATGAGTCCCAGCCTGAGGGGAGGGTTGTCGGTCGGCTACTGGAGCCGATGTTGAGGTCATCGTATCTAATGCAGAAACTGGTAGCAGGCCCTTAGCTACCAGTTTCTCCTTCCTCTCTTTCAACACCCTGGGGTTGAATCCTGCACACACACTACACTTCAGACTAAGGTGGGGAACATCAGAGTGTGGCCATCAGCCGGTAAAAGCTTGTGGCCACACTGTGCATTTTATAAATGTTGGTTTGGGCTGGTCAGCTATCATCACACACCACTCAGCCAAAACTAAACCAACAACTGCACACACACAAGGGTTGATTAGGCCTAAACTACCTCAGAAACAACAAACTTTCTAAACTACTTTATATTTTTTTTTAACGAAAAACCAATGAACGACGAAGGGGAGGAAAGGGTTGATCACAAACAACTACACTCACACACTAAATATAAACCATAAAGTACCACTTACTATACTGAACTTGGAGCTATAGAGACCACGATGCGTACGCATGAAGCGGCAAATGAGATCTGGGGGAAGGTAGGAGATGTGAGGGATTATGGGTAAGGGAAGGAGCTTGTAGCAGATGCTCAAAAAAATGTTGCCAGCTCGGATCTGATATGGATCCGAATACCCACAGGTTGCAAATAAATGAAGTTAACTACTTCAGATCAGATGTTTTACTAACTTAAAAGGTCCTCCTTGTTGCCTCATATTTTTTGCCATTTCTCTTGTAAATAATACTTGTTTATCTTTTAGAAAGTATATGTTGATGCACTTAACTTAACATCCTTAATTCTAGTTTGTCCTTTCACTCATTAAAATTTAGATTTTCTGGTAAATCACTGAAGATTACAGTCAGTCAGTAATGACAGACATTAGCATTTAATACCCAGAAAATGCATGTTAATGAAACAACCATTGTTGCTCTACTAACTTTTTAAATGACAAAAAAAAAAATCTTAAATGTGTTACACTAGCATCTACACTTTCTATATGCATTCTTGACTACTACTTGTGCATGGTCCAGTGTTCTCCATTATAGCTCCATATTCCACTCCTCCTCAGTGTAACCAACAAGTAGGCCGATCCTTTTATTAATGCTCTTCCTGATGTTTAATACAAAGCTGTCAAACAGCACTAGTCTCAGGAATGATCTTTTCGGAACCGTTATAAGCACTTATCTTTCCTTCAAGAGGGTCGTCCACCTACGTCACTCAAATTTCCACCACTCTCCTGCCTAACTACCCATTTAAGCCATTTTTTTTCCTACTCCAATTCCCATCAGTATCATTACACTGTTACATCACAACCTGGTGAATCCTATTAGATGAAAAACTACTTTATCAGCAAAACCCAACTTAGAAAACCTCATGTTCTTCCCTTCTCAGATGTATTCAACCTCAGAGTTTAATTACATACAGCAAGGGGGTGCCTCACACAGCACCTATGCTCAAAATTATCCATCTGGGAGAAAGCTTGGGGGTTGGTCTTTCTGAGCTGGGTTGCACTGTATGTGGTTAGCAATCTAATAACACTCAATGAGTCACAGATGTAACCCAATCATATGCCTAACACCTTGAGACCACGACAAAAGCTTTATGATGTCAATGTATACAACACTAACCAGGTTTCCTTTCCTAGGTTCCAGTGTATCCCAGTCATCATCATGTTCTATGTGAACAGTGATTTGATGGTGACCTCTGTGAGATGAGAAAACAAGTGCAGATGCTTCTTTCTAAACCAAGATGTGCTGCCCTGTTTTATGTCACTCTTAGGCTCAATTAGCTCTATGCTACTTATCAAACACAGATCTCTCATAATAAAAAAGCAGTGGTCTTGTTTACAGAGATCTCTACTACACTGAAACAACTCAGTTTCCCTGGTCAGCTAAACAGCACTTTTGTCAGCTGATTCTTAGCACCTAAATCGGTACTACCAAAGGTAGGCTTATTTTCCACAGCAAGTTAAGGAGAAGACTGCAATCTCCATGCCGAGTCTCTGTTCTGGTACTGGCATGAATTTCAGATGTCAGGTGACTCTGCTCTTACCCATAATCATCAGCAAATCAGGAACAAATCTTAACAGAATCAGGGACAATCGGGTATTTTTAAAATATCAGTACTATTTACTGCAGACATTGACAGAATTAGAAAATAAGAATCAATATACATTTTCTGAAGAGAAAGAAGTCTATAACTCCAATAATTCTCATTATATATTAAGTGTAATTCAAAAGCTTTTTTCCAAAATCACAAATTTTATGAAGGAAGAAGAGGAAAACCATTAACATTTGAGTCAAAAATCAGGGGCTTTTGAAAGGTATGCTCTAATATCCTTGGTATCAAGCATGCTGCTTATTATCTGCTGTTTAGACGAATGCCCAAAAAGACTGTCTTTTCCCTTATTTGTGCACTGGGTCCTTCACTTTATCAAATCGTCTTACTGTCTTTAAATAGTTCTGTTTATTTTATTTGACAATTGTTTACCAGGAAAGTCCAACTGGATCAGAAAGAACGCATTTTCAGTGGAGGTCTAGGGTGAAAAACTCCACTTACTTACAGATTGATCTATACAGTCATGATTAAATACAGACAAATACAAACTTTGTAAAACAAGGTTATACTATTTTTCTAGAACATGCAAGTAATGGGTACATTGTGAGTACAGAGTTCACTTTTTTTTTTTGTTTAAGAAAAACAATCTTTCGGGAGGAGAGAAGCTGCCGTTACATACTGATATGTAAGATCTTTATAAAAGAGAGAGAAATAGTAAAGTATTTCCAACCGTGTTAACTCCTTCCCTTCAATGGAATTCTGGAAGTTTGCACTATAACTTCCAATGGGCGGAGCCTAAGCTTTTTTTTTTTTTTTTTATATACTCAAATTGTGTCCTCACATTTCAAATATTCTTATCTGTAGAATTACAGGGATTACTAAATAATTGCAAAATGGCAAACTCTTCAGCACTAGTTTTATAGCAGTAGTATTTTTAGGTTCCAGGTCTTCCACTGCATTTTATAAGGCACAGTAAACACAATAACTATTAAGTGTGCAGTATTTTGTAAACAACTTACAATATGTCAGCAACCTCTCAAGTTAAACACATATAATGGCAGCAGCATTTTGTTCATCCAGTTGAAAGCTTTCATACAAGGCTAAGCAGTTCCATCCGGGGTACTTGGTTGTCAAAATGTTTTGAAAAACATGAAATTTATGACAATATAAATAAATATTATATGAACAATTAATATTTCTTCACTTGCACTATACAGAGATCAAATATCAATACAGTTTGAGGCAAAAATTAATGTGGGGTTCTTCTCAGATAAGTTGTATTTTGACCAGAGGAACCAGGCAAGGGTGTTCTCCTTCCCCTCTGTTATTTGCTTTATGTTTAGAGCCACTGGCAAAGAAAATAAGGGACTCAGAAATACAAAGATATAATTGGTATAGTAATCAAGAAAAGTTGGCTTTATTTGCAGATATTTGTACCTGATAAATCCAGGAAAGGACATCTCGGTGTTGTTAAACATTTTGAGACAGTTTCAGGTCTTTTTGATATATAAAATTAACGAAGACAAAATAAAGGCTGTAAATATAAACTATGTTCCCACACACAAATTGATTCAACAATACCCGTATTTACGGTGACATGAAGAAGTACTTTAAAGTATGTGTAAAAGAATTCCTCTATGGCAGTTAAGGATATGAATTCCTCTATGGCAGTTTAGGATATGTGGGAAGAGACTAAACAAAAGATAATGCAAAAATTGAGGAACTTGAAGCTTTTGCTTATGGATAAGGATAGAAAGATACAAGCAATGAAAATGTTTTTCACCCCTTTAGTTTTATACACAGGTAAGGCATATTGATATCAACCAGAGTAGAAGTTGTCGATGGCAATTAATAGAGTTGAAGGATTTTATATGGGAGGGGAAGAGGGCAAGAGTCAAGTAGGATAACACCTTCCAGCAAAACAAGGTGGAGTGGGATTACCTGATTTGAAAGGATATTTTAGAGTACACAGTTAAGTCTCATATACACAGCACAAGGAGAAAACTATAATTCAAAGTGGAAAGGGATGATGATGAAACTGGGAAGCTCAAAAAATAAAGAAAGAGTAGGATTTTGGGTGCAGGCCATTAAGGAGAACAATAGTCATACAGAATATTATATCCATAAAGTAGCAGAAAGTATTCTAACAACTAAGCTAACACAGGAATGGAGAAACATGATTCTGTCGACAGGGATAACTGCAATTAAGGGAACACAGAACAGGTAGGAGGAGGCAGGAATTTACTGGAGAAAAATGGCAAAGGAACCAAAATATTGGGAGCAAATAAAGAGGGGAAATGTAATACAATGGGAAGAAGCCAAGAATGCAATTGGACTGTAGGCTACAGACTGCCTTCCTAATCAAGGACTGATAACAGAGAATAGGCAAAAAGAAAGGGACACGGGAATCCTAAGTGAAAGACTAGGTCTGGTAGACGTTTTAATTGAATCTAGAATAGGAGCTGCTGTTAAAACTGAATAATTAGCAGGTCATATAAAATATTGCATGATAACTACAGAAATCAAATGAAGGAGGTTAAAAAAGACTGGGAAGAGAGATTGGATAAGCAATTCACAAAAAAAAAAAAAAAAAAACAATGGGAGGATATATGTATGGCTCCCAAATATGCAACAAAGTCTAAAAGATGTAGAATTTTTGTTTGGAAGTGTTTGCAAGGTGTTTTAATACACAAGCAACGTTCTAAGAATTTTTTCTCAGGCAGATGGCAAATGTTGGAGGTGTGATGAGGAAGAAAGAGGTAACTGGGAACACATTTTTTGGGGAGTGTAATGAGTTGGCAGGCTTTAAAATTTCCTACAGACTACTCTGTCAGAAATACTGGGTGAGCATATTGGTGTAAGTACGGAAATATATATTTTTTCGAGCTGGGATTTGGGATCTGAATTGCATAGACATAAAGCCTTGCTAAGTTTAATTCTGGTGACTGCCAAAAAAGCAATTACTAGAAAATGGAAATCAAAGTCTAAACAAACCATATCTGAAGAAGTAAATATAGTGACAGAGATAAAAAAAAAAAAATAATGAGAAACAGAGAAAAGTGCCTAAAGTTCCGATATCCTTCTTAATGAAGAAACAGCCATCAGAAACAGCATTCTACAACAAGAGCTTCAAGGACAAAGTGGCTGCTGGTTCAAAGGGAGGTCTGGTGAGAACTTGCAAAAGCAAACTGAGGTCCCAAGGAAGAACCGGATCATGAATGGGAAGACATAATAAAAGGTACCTCTCAAAAAGGCCTTGTATAGCTTCAGAGCCACCACAGGCGTATTATTCATGCCATTATGAAAGTTGGACATAGTGGTATTTTAAGGGTAGAGTAACAGATCAGAGTGAAAAACAAATGGCAAGAAGTCCAGTACAGCGTCTAGACATGCAGCCCTTGGAAGAGTTCCAAATGGAAAACCTCTTCCACTTACTGACATAAACCTTTCTGGTTGAAAGCTTCTGGGAGGAAAAAAGGATGTGAATAACTCTCTCAGACAGCCTGGGCTCCCTGACCGTCACTGGAACTGGAAGAACCATGTGGTTAGTTTGAGGGAGTGAAGGTTAGGGTGTGGAAGACCCAAAGGATGTGAAATCAGACCCAGAACAGGGCCCAGAACCCAGGGAGGGTGCAGAAGATGACATGAAGGGGAACCAAATCTGTCAAGGCCAGAATGGGGCAATGAGGATGATAGTCACTCTGCAATAGGCTGCCTTCTGAAGAAACGTGATAATCAAAGGACTTAGGGGACAGGTGTAAAGCAGACTTCGGGGACCAAGCATGTGGAAGTGTGCCCCTTGGTTACTGTCCCTCTGGCAGGATCAAAGTACAGAAGCTAATGCACTTTGTGTTGGATGGGAAAACAAACAGTTCACAGAAAGAGGAGCTTCAAAAGCAGAAAATCTGTATCATTATCGCCGAAATTAATGACCACTCATAAGGCAGAAGGCTAGGTCTGCTCATACTGGCTGCCAGAATGTTGGCTCTCATGGGAATATGCACTGCAATCAGAAACCAGTGAGACCACATCGCCCATTGCCAAAGTCTCATAACTTTTCAATGCAGAGGATATGATACAGCTACTTCTTGCTTGCTTGCTTGTTTGTTCAGATACCATACCACCAACACAGTGTTAGTCTGGATGGCAATCACACCCCTGGGGAGACTTTCCTGAAAGGCCTGCAGTAGTAGGAGGACTGCCCTCATCACCAAGATGTTGATGTGAAGCTCAGCCTCATACTAAGACCAGATGCCCCCTAGATAGTCTTCCCTTCGAACTGCCCCCCCCCCACACACATGCGTGCACACACACAAACACCCCAGAAGAGAAGTATCTGTGGTCACTGAGGCCTGAAAACAGGGAAAAACAAAAGGCCAATCTGCCATGACCATAGGAGATTTACGCCAGCATTGAATATGACAACAACACACATTTGTTAGAGAAAAGTAGAGTTGTGTACACTTACCATAAATGTAGATGTTCGAGTGTATTCACTGTTGCAGTCATCATTTTTGGATTATCTGCTTGCAGTAGCCCTCAGTCGGCCTGATTAACAAAGTATTGGGTCCTGCGTCGGTTGCTGTCCCTTCTTCCATGACGTCAGATCGTCAGGGGTATAAAACATGCAGCCGATGCAATTACATCAGTTTTTCTTGCCCCAGATGTCAGGTGCCCCCTTATTGGGAAGCAATTAAATCTATAAATATACAAGGTTATACCTCCAACAAAAAAGCAAATACACCAAAAAGCTTTTGAAGATAGCAAAGGAAAGTAGAGGTATATCCAAAAAAAGAAGGGAGCTGGAGGGAGGGTAACCAGGACTGCAACAGTGAATACACTCGAACATCTACATTTATGGTAAGTGTACACAACTATACTATGTTCTTCGTGTTTCACTGCTGCAGTCATCACATTTGGGTAGATTCCCAAGGCTAAGGATGGGAGGGGGAATTTAAATAGAATTAGGACCAGCTAAAAGGCCATGCAAGACTGCAGCGGCAAAGCCAGCTCTGGATTTAGAGAAAAATTGGCAGATGGTAATGCTTGGTGAAAGTATGTACAGAACTCCAGGTAGCAGCTTCTATGATGTCCCTGATAGGGACGCCTCTGAGAAAAGCTGTAGAGGCAGATGCAGCCCTGGTAGAGTGGGGTCTTATCCCCTCTGGGATAGGTTTTCCATGGTGTTTGTAGCAGAAATGAATGCAATGGCGTATCAATTTGGAAATAGTTTGCTTTGAAATAGCCTTCCCCTCTGCTCCTGCAGCAAATGCCACCAGCAGTTGATCAGATGTCCTTTGATGTTTAGTTCTGTCCAAGTAGAATCTAAGTTGTCTGTGCACGTCTAAGGAGTGCAGAATCCGTTCCCCTTTGTTCTGTGGATTAGGAAAGAAGGTTGGCAAATGTATGGACTGATTAAGGGCCACACTGGATACCACCTTAGGCATGAAGGAGGGATTGGTCCTGAGGGACAGCCTGCCCACATGAAAGATGATGAAATGCTCCACTGCCATGAGGGCTTGTAATTCAGATACCTTTCTTGCTGAAGTGATTGCTAAAAGGAAAGCTGCTTTCCAAGAAAGGAATTTTAAGTCTGCAGTGGCAGCTGGCTCGAAAGGAGGAAGGGTGAGCTTTTCCAATACAAAGTTGAAGTCCCAGGCTGGAGTTGGAGCTCTCCTGGGTGGTCGTGGATTTTTGGCCCCTCTGAGGAAATGCTTAAGTAGTGGATGAGAGAAGAGGGGGGGTGGTTCTGTGTTATAATGAGCTGAGATGGCTGAGGCGTAAATTTTGATGGAGGACAAAGACAGGCCCTTATGAAGCATCTCAGTTAAGTATTGTAAAATCTGAGGTAAATTGAGCACTGTTGTGCTCATCCCTTGAGCTTGGTTCCAGGCACAGAATCTTTTCCATTTTTCTGCGTAAGACTTTCTAGTACTAGGCCTCCTTGCCTCTAAAATTATATCCATCAATGGTTTACTGAGGGTTGGTAAAGGAGAAACTATGTAATTAGCCATGCTCCTAGTTTCAGTGTTTGAAGTTGAGGGTGCAGAGTTTGGTTCTCCTTCTGAGACAATAGAGTAGGAGTCTGAGGCAGGTGCCATGGGGCCCACAGTGACACACTGCGCAAGAGGGAGTACCAGTGTTGGCGTGGCCAGTCTGGTGCAATCAAAATCGTCCTTGGTTTGTCTTGTTTGATCTTTAGTAGTACTTTGGAGAGCAGAAGCAGAGGAGGAAAGGCATAAACTGATAGGGTTTTCCAGCTGAAAGACAGAGTATCCACTTTCCAAGCTTGTTTGTGGGGAGTCCTTGTGCAGAATTTGTCCAACTGATAGTTCTGGGGGGAGGCAAACAAGTCTATATCTGGGCTCCCCCATTTGCTTGTCAACATGTTGAAAATCCTTGGTTCTAGTTTCCACTTGTGTGGGTCCATGAGGTTTCTGCTTAGTTCGTCTGCCAGTGTATTTAGTTTTTTGGCAGGAATTGAGCTTGTAAATGTACTTGATAGCTCAGGGCTGTATGCCACAATGCCATGGCTGGTCTGCAGAGGGGGTAAGAATGTGTGTCCCCCTGCTTGTTTATGTACCACATAAGAGTGGTGTTGTCCGTCTTTATCATTAATTGTCCTGGAAGAATGTGGTCCTTGAAGGCTGTCAGAGCATTCTGTACAGCTAACATTTCTTTTTGATTGATATGCAGGTGCATTTGACTTGGGTTCCATTTGCCCTGAATGCACTTCCCTGCCAGGTGGACCCCCATGCATAGTCTGATGCATCTGTTGTTAAGGTTTGGGCAGCAGGGGGTAGTGTGAATGGTAGTCCCCTGTTTTGGTGGCAGGCCTCTGCCCACCAAAGGAACTCTAGGCGTAGGCAAGGTATGATAGGAATCATTGCTTCTAGATCCTGTGAATGTTGACACCATAGGCTTTTGAGATACCATTGCAGTTTCCTCATATGCAGCCTTGCATATGGAATTAGAAGCATGCAGGAGGCCATGAACCCCAAGGCTTGCAGTATTTGCCTTGCAGATAACTGGGTTTTTGTGGCCACTTGTTTGAACTAGGTTGTCAAATGAATCCGTTCCTCTGGCGTGAGGAAATCCATCTGGGAAGTTGTATTCAAGCATGCTCCCAGGAATATAATTTGTTGACAGGGTACCAGGTGTGATTTCTTTTTGTTTATGGTGTACCCCAGACAAGTCAGTACCCTTTGAACAAAGGCCAAATGATTCAAAGGTATGTCCTGGCTTTCTGCCTGAATTAGACAATCGTCCAGATATGGGTATATTTGAATATTTCTTTGCCTGCAGAATGCAATGACTGGAGCTAGGCACTTTGTGAATACCCTGGGTGCAGCAGATAAGTCAAAGGGCAGTGCAGAGAACTGATATAGTGCACATAGCCTGCTTTGAAGCATAGGTATCTTCTGTAAGACTCCCTGACAGGGATGTACAGGTATGCTTCTTTTAAGTCTAGTGTTGCCAACTATGCATCTTTGCCTAGCATAGGAAGCAGCTGGTGAAGAGTCAGCATCTTGAATTTTGAAATCACCAGAAAGGTATTTAGAGTAGAAAGGTCCAGGATAGGACGCCATGTATTGCCTTTTCTGGGTACCAGGAAAAGTCTCGAATAGAACCTTTGTCCCTTTTCCTCTTCTGGTACCAACTGAATATCCCCCATGCTTAATAGAGAGAGTATTTGATTTTGGGCCTCTGCCCACTGATTTCAGGGTAGATCTGGCCACCCGCTTGGTGTTGGTAAGGTGTGGATGTGAAATCTGTATCCTTAGGACACTATATTTAAAACCCATTTGTCCTGGCTAATGAGTTCCCAGTTTTTGGCCTGCAGACCAATCTTTCTGCCTAAAGGAGCATTCAGTTGGGAAGTGCTTAGAAGTTTTAGAAGCAAGTCATTGAGACTTTTTTCCATAGGGGGGAGTCTTACTACTCCCTGATTTGGGTGTGGAAACCCCCCACAGCTTAGTCTTGTGTGTCCCCTGGGACTGAAACCTAGGGTTCCTGCTATGTCTGGGTTTGGCTTGAGGAGACCTTGAAGAGGCTGGAAAGGACCAATTCTTAGAGGGCCAGTGCCTACTAAATATAGGAGGCTGAACTTGTAAGAAATCTTTAACAGTTTGCATAGATTTAGCTTTATCTTCCATCTTTTTAAGAACTTCCTCAGCCTTGTTGCCAAACAGGCGGTCCTGATTTAAGGGTCATCTAGCAATTTAGCTTTAACATGATCAGGTAAAGATTGCTCCTTAAGCCAAACATGCCTTCTGAGCACAGAACCAGTAACAGCAGCCCTGCAAGAGGCCTCTAAGAATCAAATCCACATTACAAAGTATGTTTTCCAACATGCTCAGCAGAGTGCATTAAAATCCTGTAATTTTCCGCACAGTCAGGAATCAACATCATTTTCTGTTTAAGCAATCCAATAACATGCTGTTGATACTTTAAAATATGAAACTGGCAGTTTAAAGCCCTAATGGTCAAGGTTGCAGAAGTGTAAACCTTCTAACCCCATCTATCCAGCGCCCTGGAGTCTCTATCAGAAGGGGTAGGATTTTTAGAAATAGAAGCCTTAATGCCCTTGGGTCCCTGTGAAATGATCTCTGGATCCACAATAAGATTTTTAAAAAGGAACTTGTGTGAATCGGGAATCCTGTAATATCTGTCAGGTTTTCTGGGAGCAGGAGGCAAAGAATCAGGGGCCAAACTAGATTCCGGAAAAGCATCATCAACAATGTCTAATACAGGAGGAATAGCTAAAGGCCTATGCTGAGGCAGGAGTAAGAAATCCCTAAGCCTCTTTTTTGAATCAGAAAAATCCTGGCTTTCCCAGTGGAAATGCTCCCTTAGAGTATGTAAGGTTTCACCAAAAGAAAAATCCTCTGGAGGGGAAGCTGAGGGAATAGAGTCCTCTGCATCAGATTCCTCATAAGTAGATAAGGGCAAATCCAGATCATCAGAAGAATCAGAAAAATCAGAACCCAGGTCAGAAGATTCATAAACAACTTCAGTCCTAGGTCTCTTAGAAGGGGGAAGCTGGCTTCCCCTGATTAAAGTTATAAGATCTTCAGCCATTCTTATCATTTGTTTTTTAGGCATAGAGGCCTGAGCATGTGGCCTGGGCGTCGTTTTTTTAGGCATGGTTCGAGATTTAGGCCTAAAAGAAGAAGGAGGCGTCGGTTTAATATGCAAGTCTGTAGGCCTGAATACACCCTCAGAAGCCAGTGCCTGCACAGCGGCTCCGGACCCATCCAAGATAGAGACATCCGCAGGTTCCATAGTTGCAGCATCTCGCGGCATACCAGACTCTGAATGGGTCTCAGTAGAGGCCTGCGAATCAGAAATAGCGGGTATCAGGGGCTGCGAAAGCACCTCACTGAGTACCGGTGAACTGACAACTGGCTTAGGAGAAGCGTCGTTGGCAGGTTTGGACCTCGGCGGCCTGTCTCTGTCTTTATCCTTGCATTTTTTTTAATCCTGGTAGTTGGATGGCTAACTGATGTCATTTCTGGATAATGGGTCTCAGTAGAGGCCTGCGACTCAGAAGTAGCGGGTATCAGGGGCTGCGAAAGCACCTCACTGAGTACCGGTGAACTGACAACTGGCTTAGGAGAAGCGTCGTTGGCAGTTTTGGACCTCAGCGGCCTGTCTCTGTCTTTATCCTTGCGTTTTTTAATCCTGGTAGTCGGATGGCTAACTGATGTAATTTCTGGATAATTAAACCGAGAACTTAAATATTTAGAGGTAAAAATATACCGACGACAGATAGTGTGTTTATTAAATAAAGCACAAAACTGACAGCACGGTACATTGTAGTCAGGGCCTAGGCAAGGAATACAGTACGAATGAAAATCTTTATGAGGTATTTGCTTTCTACAAGTAATGCAATTATTAACTTTTACTGACATCGGTAAGGAGCAAGAAAAAGTTTCCCCAACGGGGTACTTAGCTTTAGTTGAAGACCGGTTCTGAAACTCGAAAATGAAAATTTCAGGACTTGGCCGACCAGCACTTGCAAACTGCTTCTGCTTCGGGCACCGCACGGCAAGAAATACTGATGCAATGGCATCAGCTGCATGTTTTATACCCCTGACGACCTGACATCATGGAAGAAGGGACAGCAATCGACGCAGGACCCAAGACTTTGTTAATCAGGCCGACTGAGGGCTAATGCAAGCAGATAACCCAAAAGTGATGACTGCAACAGTGAAACACGAAGAACATCTGGAAAATTCACAGGATGAGGCAGATAAGACCACTGAAATCCCAGCATCCAATGTAGTACTTGCATATGGAACCTTGCCAATGGAATTGGAGAAATAGAGGCAGCCAAATGCCCAAGGAGATGAAGAACTGAAGATGCTGGAGGTTTGCAAACCTGAAAGATGTGAGCAGTCTGTAAACAAAGAGAACTCAGTCTTGAGGATGGTAGTTTGGTTGCATGAGTGACAGTATCCAAATGACAACCTATATATTCTGGGTCTATATTAGAACACCGAACTTTCAAAATTTCGAGTGTTCTAATATCGAACCCTATTAATCGAAAACTTAAAACATTGAACATACAGAACAGCAAATTTTTCCTAAGGAAAAAATTTGCTGTTCTAAAACACATACACACAACACAAGCACACCAAAAAAACAGCAAACCACACACACACACACACCTAAACTCTTACATCTAACCCTAAACTAAACTAAACATACACCACTAACTATCCACTTACCTTAACCCAAACCCAAACCCTAACCCTAAGGTCTGTCACTATCGCACAGTCACCTCACCAGCGCCCTACCCCTAACTCACCTACCCCGCCCTAACCCTCACATCCACACAATCGCACACTTACCTGACCCGCGCCCTAACCCTCACGTCCACACAATCACACACTTACCTGAACCCAACCCGTAACTTTCCACCACAGCGCTGAAAATATAGAAGCAAGAGAAATGGACAACCGAATTCTTTCCCTAGGAAAAAAATTGGTTTTCTGTTTCTTCGATGTTTTCAGCATTTGCTGAAAACGGGTCGATATCAGAACACTCGAAATTTTGAAAGTTCGGTGTTCTAATATAGACCCTAAATTCCAGTACTTGAACCAATTCCAGGCTGGATTTCATGTAACTCACTGTTATGGCCAAAAACAAACAGCAGGAGTAAGGAATCTTGGGTCTTGACCAGTGATGCCTTTGTGGAAGCAGTCAGGAGCCAGTTGTCCAGGTAGAGGAAGATCTGGAATACCAGCAGCCTAAGCCAAGCTGCTACTACTGCCATACACATGGTTAACACCTGGGGAGCTGTAGTGAGAGCTAAAGACAGAGCCTGAAAGTGATTATTTATTTATTTATGTATTTATTTTTTTATTTAACATTTGTTAATCGGGAAAGTCCGACTTGGAACAAAGCCAATTTTCAGTGCAGGCCCAGGGAGAAAGGCTCCAGATGACTTATGATGATTATGACTTGCTCCCAGCTGAAAATACAACACAGAAACCTCATGGAGAGCCTCTCTATCTTTATGGGCAGGTTGGCATCCTAGAGGTTACATCAAGCAAATCCAGACACCCTTCCTCAGAAGAGGTAGAATGGACTGCACTGTAATCATCCGGAACTTTGGTTGCTTGACCATTCGGTTCAACTTGCCTAGCTCCAAGATGGGTCTGCAGCCCTCATTTTTCAGTGGTATTAAAAAAAATCTCAAAAAGACTTCCAGTTCTCATTGGTTATTTTGGACTGAAAAACATTTTTTTGCATTTCTATTGCTGCTTCCCTTCACTGATGGGGTGGCATGTCAGGAAGGGAATTTTGGGAACTGTACAACCTCTGGATAAGACTCTCAACACTCATGCATCTGACTTGATGGCCTCCCAAGATTTTGGGTGGAAAGCCAGATGTTCCCAAAGAGGAGCACATGAGCAATGCTTCAGGAGAGCCAAAAAGGCTTCTCCAGAAAGCCCTGGTTCTGCAGACTGCCCCTGCACTGTGGATAGTGTCTAATGCAGTTCCTCCTCTGCTGTGGGGGAAATTGTCACTAGGGGTGAACTGGAAAGTTTACTGTGACTTGCAAAAAAGAGAGAGAGAGAGACTCTTTCCATCCTTCTGGTTCCTGGAGAAGAACCCCTGAGAGACAGAAAACAAACTCCAAAGGCAGACATCATTTTTCCTTCTGCTTGCTCCAAATCAAGGAGGAACCATCAAATGAAGCACTGACAAAGGATACCCTGAAACAGTTCACAAAACTGCAGTTCATCATCCAGGCATGGCAGTGCATGGTGATACCAGTGCCCGATGCACAA
Organism: Protopterus annectens; assembly: GCF_019279795.1. Classification (NCBI taxonomy): domain Eukaryota; kingdom Metazoa; phylum Chordata; order Ceratodontiformes; family Protopteridae; genus Protopterus; species Protopterus annectens. The sequence goes on from NC_056725.1 coordinate 1,421,892,306, forward strand.
GATGTTCCATCTGACTCTCTGGACAACAGCCTTAAGGAAATGCTAGATATAGAATGCATCATCGACAACTGACCCTCTAGGGTCTTCTTAATGTCTGGGGGTTTGCTAAGTTTGCACGACTTTTAGCACTTCTGAAATAAGGTCCCTCTGAAGTCTTGTCAAACAGTAATTCAGTGCACATAATGTGAAAGTAGCTGGAGATTATGTGCACTTTACCAAATGATCCAATCCCAATACTCTGTTGAGCAGATGTACTGAGGAACTCTCCTTGGAGATATCCTTTTTTATAGCTGCCACTACCAAAATAGCATTCACTGTTGGACCCTTGTTCCAGTGAGGTCCATCTTTGGGGGGACTAAAATTTAATGAAGTTTTTTGGGGACTGGTTCCACCACTTTAGATTCTTTCCACATACTCCAGGAAACCAGGTCTACAAGGGCAACCAGAGGGTGGGAATCACCCAGAAATGTGGATGGGCCAGCGCAAAAAGCCTAAATAAACACAGACTCCTCTGGGGAAGGGGCCACAGTGGTCCAATCCCCATGCTGTTTCAATAACTTGAGCAAATCACCAAAGGAGACATCTTCTTGGGGAGGGCATTGGGGGGAAGTTTCCCTCTTCATTGATGTCAGTGTTCTCAGTGAGAGATTCCTCAGTGGAATCTAAGTGATTCCTCTTGCACTTACCCTTCCCATGCACCTAACTGAAGGGAGAAGCTGGAGGAGACACAGAAGAGGTGGGGGCTCCTGAAGGCACGAAGTTCCTCAAGGCCTTACAAAGCAGGCTGTTCCACAGTCAGCTGATGTGTAGTCAATGAGCAGAATGGAGAAGGTATAAGGATGGAACCAACACAGATGGTGAGGCTCTCATCTCCAAAGAGTAGAGGATCCTCTCCACAACATCGAAAGCCAGTGCTCCTCGGATCAAGTGAGACACCAGTGCCTGGCACTGACTCAGCTGCAATGTCAAGATTGGAGCAGAGCTATTGAGAACCAAAGCACCAAGGGCCATGAAAGATTCAGAAAACTAGAAAGCCAAACAACCCCAGGGCATGAGTCCTAACCTCTCAGCTCTGAAAAGCACCTGGTTCCGACAATGCTGGAGTCAAGAATGCCAAGGACTGAGTCAGTGTCGAAAGTGGTCAAGCCGTCAGCACTTTTTGTTTTAAAAAAGAGATTGAATCATTTCTTGAGTTGGCATGTGAAGAGGGAGTGATTTCACCATATACTAAACAACAATTGACAGTTGATGATCCCCACAAACAAATCATGTTACCCAAAATTCATAAAAATTTGGACAAGCCACCGGGAAAACCGATTGTGTCTGGCATTGGTTCCTTTACTGAACCTCTCTCAGTCTTCTTGACCCAACATTTACAGCCTTATTAAGGGCAGTTAGATCAAGAATTCAGAATACGACTGAATTTCTTAGAATAATATCAGATTCTCAGCTGGAGACAGATTGGCTGTTGTGCACATTAGATATGACGGCATTATATACCAGTATCCCTCATTGGACTGGTCTAGAAGCTATTAAATACTGGTTGGAGAAAGTGTACATTTATCCACCGGGCTACAACACTTTGCTAATATGCATGGCAGAACACGTGCTAACTAAAAATGTTCTATATTTTCAAGGTTATTGGTAGGTTCAAGGAACGGCTATGGGGCATCTTTTGCCCCCATATATGCCGATCTGTTTATGCCTTCTTGGAGGATTTGCTCATTTATGATAACGCACATATTTTTTTGCCCGAAATAGATATCTGGAGAAGTTATTTTGATGACTGTTGGTTAATTTGGCGTGGTGATGAAACATAGTTATTGGAGTTTTACCCGAACGAAAATAAGTGGGGAATTGAATTTACTCTCAATATGGATTTACAACAGATACATTTTTTGGATGTAACAGTTACTAGAAATAATGACAATACATTGTCATCTAAGATATTTTGTAAATATCGACAATATAACAATTTGTTGTATGCCATTAGTCTTCATCCATGTCATGTTATTGAGAATATACCAAAGTCACAATTTTTATGGGTTAAGAGAGTTTGTTCTACAGCAGAAAGTTATGAGCATTTTGAGGATGATCTCACGCAGAGATTTCTTATTAGGGGATATCAACACAGTAACATTATGTCAGCTAGAAAGTGTGTGGCAGGTCGGGATAGGTCTGAAACATTGAAATATCGTGGGAAAAGATATGGTGATGGAAATACCATTAGGTTTGTCACCACTTATGGGAGAAATATTAACATCATTAAGGACACTATCAACTAAAATTGGAATATTTTGTTGGCCAATGAAGAAGTGCCCAATCTTCTTACAGAAAAATGCCAATTTTCATATCGGAGAGGGCGGACGTTGGGCTCTTATTTTAACCATTATAAATGGGGTAATAAGGGCCAGAGTATAGGACAACAGCTCACTTTGTCTGGGGAGAAACTGATTGGATCATTTCCGTGTGGGCATTGTTCTTTATGTAGACATATGTTAAAGACAAAACAATTCTCTAGCAAAAATACAAGTAGAGTCTATGACATTGTTTTTTTTGCGAACTGTGGATCAGACTGGCTGATATATTTAGCCACATGTTCATGTTCTGCCTTCTATGTACGGCAGACCGAAACCTTTGCATATTTGTATGTCTGAACATCTAAGTGACATTCGGAATAAACGTACATCAAACTCCCTATATAAACACACTCAAACACAGCAATGATAAATTTCATTTCATGATTATTGATAAAATTTGGGGGGATAGGACAAACAAATCTGGGTGGCATGTAATGTTAAATAAAAAAGAGAGGGATTGGATCATTAGGCTTGGGGGTTTATTTTCTCCAGTGCTTAATGACCATCTATAAAATGCGTGTTGATATACAGCCTTGATTTTGATGGTTGTTGTTGTTGTTGTTGCTTTAAATGTTAATTCATCAGGGTATAAATGATAGTGATTTGTGCTCGTGTTTGTATCACTGAAGAAGGCAAAGGTGCCGAAACCGGTCTGATTTTATATGGTGTTGTCACAAGAAAGACGGTTTGACTTATTCATATGGTGCTGGCTTTTGTTATTTGCATCAAGCCATCAGCACCACCATGGGGAAGGGCAGCTGAGCAGTCAAACATGACAGCCCTGGAACCAAGAGCACCAAGGAAAGAACCATAAAACTGGGAGCGGAGAGAGACACAAACCCAAGATTCAGGGATGAGGAGGCAGGGATGACTTCTAGGTTTATCTGGGAGTGAAGAAATGTACTAATCAACTGCTCCAAATCTGATTACTTAAGTTTCCATACTGACCTAGAAGATTTTGAAGAAGCTACAGATGGTGGCTTAGAAGATCTTTTAGGCATTGGATCAGAGTTTCAGATCAAAAGTGGCAAGGTGAGAACCAGAGTAGGGGAGGGTGGGTGTCCTGGAAAAAATTCTACTGGTGCGATGGGGTAAAAGGGGGAATGACCCTTCCCCAAAGAGGCAGAGGGATCCTCATAAAGAAAAAGGCTGGGAATGCTAAGGGTATGGAAATTGGAGGACTCATGACTCCAAGACCACTGTGACGGAAGATCTGGCTAAGACAGCACAGAAGGACCAAAAGGGGTCAGAGCAGAAGTTGAAGGTCGATGAACCTTCTGATCTGTCTGGTCCTCAGTGGAAGAGAAAGAGAGTTTGCACTCATCCTTTTTCAGACTTTTAGCCTTAGAGGACTTTTTTCTTTTGTTTTCTCCTTTTCACTTCAATATGGCTTCTTACTCTGGGAGGGAGAGAAAGAAGCAGCAGCTGAGGGTTGAAGAAGGCCTTTCAAAATTAGTTTTCCTTTCTTTTCAGACAGAGCTCTAGTGCCATACAAGGAGCAGGCCTGACATTCAACATCCAAGTGCACCACACCCAAATTTGTTGTGGGTGTCCCGTGTATGACAATATTTGCCCACAGGCTATGCACTTCTTGAACCCCAAAAATCTTTATCCATCCTACCTATACAGAAAGTGATAAAAGTACACTGTGCAACAACAGTGACAAAAACATTTCAGGAAAACCTAACTATTACATTACCTCAGATTCTAAAAATTGCAATATTCTTAAGCAATTATTAAAAAATATACTAATGATTATACTATTAAAACCCTAATAATAACAGGTACACTACTCTAACATTATAGGAGAGAGGAAAAACACTCTACCAAAATGCTTTCTGGAAAAGTAGAGCCACCCTACCTAAAGTAATAAAGCTAGCTTGAACTATAACTATACAGTCAAGAGGCATACAGCAAACACAGAGAATGCATGAAAATAATACACTTTTTATGGAGCAATCGGACCACAAGCTGAACTGGATAACAGTAAACAAGATCTGAGAACAGGCTAGAAGTTAGAGTGGGGAGTTATGGGCAGAGAAGGTAGAGCTCCTAGAGGGATGATTCTGAGAGTGCCAGCTTCAGATCCAAGTCGGATCTGATAACCCACAGGCTGAGATGGATATTAAGATAAACTTAGCTTTTCAGTCATCCACCCTGGTAACCAACATATCGACAAAACACCCCTTACAAATGATCCAGTAGTCAGGGACTTACGGACACACAGAGAGAGTAATCTAGCCTTTGAAAATCATGTGTCTACAGTAGTGAGGAAATCATTCTATGTTCCGTAACTTACAAACAGATCCAAGGAAGTCATTGTTCCACTGTAGTCGGCGTTCATCAGACCTATTATTGAGTACAATATTCCCTTTGGTACGTACCTAACCAGGCATATCCAACAACTGGAACGTCCACAGAGGTTCCTCACTAAAAGAACAGAGGGCATAAGCAACATGTCCTGTGCAGACCACCTCAAGGCCCTATCCTGTTTTAAGGAAGTCTTGCCTATTTAGTACATTATCACAGGTAAGACTCTGTGTTTGAAACTAAAAGCCTTGACGTACATAAACTGACTTCTGACTAGTGCTAGGGTGTCTCTCTTCCTGCTCTGGTGTAACTAACATATGCAGCATTATGTTAATTAATGCTAAGGGGACGGAAAGAAATGCTAACTACACACTGACTGCTCACACTGATTTAGTGAAAGAGATAAATGGGTAAACGAGTTTGGTTAGTTTCATTAAATGAGAGAAACTAGTACATACCTTTACCTAAAAAAAGCATGGCAATTTTCATTGAAACTTATTTATTCATTTTATTTTATATTTGTTTACTGGGATAGTCCGACTGGACACATGTCCATTTACAGCGAAGGCCTGGGGAGAAAAGCTCCACATTCAGGACAGAAAAACAAATAGTTGAACAATTTGATAACAATATGATCATCTATACAGAAGCAAAAAAATTGACAACAGATAAAAATACAACTTTTGATACAAAAACAAAATTTGACACTAAATAAAAAATACAACTTTTGATACAGAAACAGAAATTGACACTAGATAAGCATTATAATTGACTACAGAGACTACTTATATAAATTAATTAGTGTAAGTTTAGCATGAGCTAGTATAACTATTAGAAACTTGAGCAGAAAATATAATTCCTGATACTGTAGAAAAATTACAGTAGGTATAATTGGATATGAAGCTATCTGGGGTGGTAGAAACAGTGAAGATTAGGTAATGCATGGCCATAGCCAGGAAGTCATCAATTGTGATTTAAGTGAGTTTTTGAACAACATAATAGTGGAGGTAGAAGATAAAGCAGGGGGGGGGAGGTTATTCCAGGATTTAGCTACATTATGGGAGAATAGTGCTTTACCTGCAGTGTTGTTAGCCTTAGAGATACAAAGGAGTGATTTGCCAGTGGAGCGAAGGGGACGATTTGATTTGCAGGGCGCGAGTAGGTGACTTAGTGCTGGGGTTCGATCAGGATGTCTCACAATATTATAGGAAACTTACTTGTGTGTTTCTTACAAGCTATTCTTTAATGTTCGAAAAAAATTTCAGTTTTATGTTTTACTGAGCAAAAAATGCTCATCTCTCAACATGGGCAGTGATAGCCATGTTTGTTATTTTAAAATATAATTGTGTTGGGTTTTCTTTTTATTCCAATATAAGATACCTGTAAAGGAATTTGTTAAAAGTTAGAAACAAAGCTTTTCCATTGTAGAATGGAGACTGACGTTGGATCCCAGACTGATACCTTCAAGTTCCTCAAAGTTGCTGTTACAAACAGGGGTGTGGTGGCACAGGTGCTCTTTTTCTGTTGTGATGAAATAGTTTTAAAATGGGTATGCCCCTTCCTTTAAACTTATTACACTGGACTGTAAACAGGTTAACCAAGCCAGGAAGAAGAGAAGAGGTAATGACTTTCATATAGGAAAAACAACCCTCACTAGTATCACTCCAGAAAACACACTTGGTTAACAATAAGCATAGGGAACTGGCTTAGTTGTCTTTTGTGGATAACACACAATAACTGCTCTGTTCATTACTAGACTGTGTTAACTGCAGGTGGAAGAAGTTAAACAGGATGCAGTGAAGACAGCTTTGAAGCTGCTACAGGCTATTACAGTCCTAATGTTGTAAGATAAACATAACACTGCGTTTATGTCCCTCCAAAGAGGGAGCACGCTGAAAAAAAAAAAAAAGATTAATGGGTCAGATTATGACCTTTTAGCAGGGGGATCATCAGTTTAATGGAGACAAGGATTTGATTGCTCAACATACCGATGTCAAAAGAAGACCCTTCTTTTTCTTCTTAAAGTCTGATACAGTTTGGCATCACTGATGTAAAGTGAAGGTTCAAAGCTCTCAACCTGAATTTACATTTTATTTATTTAACATTTGTTTACCAGGAAAGTCGACTTGAAACAAAGCCAATTTTCAGCGGAGGCCCAGGGAGAAATGCTCTAGATGCATGTCTTTGTAACGTGGAAAGAAACTGGGGCACCTGGAGAAAACCCACACAAACGCAAGCATGCAGACTCCACACAGAAGGCAACCCAGCCGAGAACTGAACCGGAGAACCTCTTGCTATGAGGCAACAATGCTACCACAGCACCATCCATTTTACTCACAGAAGTATTGCTACTAGACAAAACTGAATTATAACCATTCTCTTCAGTAGGTGGTGACTTCCAAACTGTCTAGCTTACAGAGACGCCTGTGTATTGCAATCAGCTGAGAAAGAATTAGGTAATGTGGTAGTCCTAACAAGTTTAATTCACTGAATGGCAGGCAACGTGTGTGTTCTGTTGCTATATTTTACTGTGAATTTGGCTACTTTATTATTACACTGTTCAAGTTTGGGCAAGAATGAGACTTGTGGGTTACTAAAGATTGGGGTGGCATAAAGGAAAGAGGACAATAAGAAAGCAGGCAAGTAGGCTTCTACTTTTTTTTTTTTTTTTAAATTTCTCCAACTGGGTTTCTAATACCATGAAATTAATGGATCCCATTCCTTAGTCAAAGTCTGAATAAAGTTTGTGAAATTAGTATTCTTTCAGTCTTTGATATTACCCGCAAAGTACCCATAACCGATGAACTGTACAGTTTTAAATCATCCATAAAAATAAGATGAGAAGTCTTTACACTTTGTTGCTCAAACTGTAACCATGACTTAATCCATTAAGTAGACAGTTTAATGGGTTAAGGGCAAGACAAAACAGCAGTGGTGACAAACAGTCACCCTGGAATATCCCCCTTTGAATATTTATCCCTTTATCATGGCTCAACTGCAGAGTGGTTTGCCAATATTTCATGGTCACTGTAATATAATCGATCAATATAGGGTGTGTCTTATACATCTATAAGTACTCCTTTATCCATGAATGTGGGATGCTGTCAAACGCTTTTTTTAATCTATCCATGTCATATTTAGACTCTTTCCCTTTTTAAAATACTCCATTATGATTTTAACAACAAATGATCCTTTGTTCCATATGACTTTCTTTTGTTACCTTTTTGTTGTTTTGCCGTGATTGACGTTTCTTCTAAAAAGCTGTAAACTCTGCATCAATTCTAGTATATAGTTTGTGTTGCATGTAATTACTGTATGGAGCTTTTCTCCCCGGACCTCAGCTGAAAATGGCAGCCCTGCCCAGTCAGACATTTTCCTGGTAAACAAATGTAAAATAAATACTTTATACATTAATGGAAGGCAAGTTATTGGTCTATAGTTTTTAGGACAGCTTACAGGTTCTCTCTTAAGGAGGAGTATCATTTTTCCTGTTAACTAAGTTGGTGTGTGCATATAAATTGTTCTTACTCGGGGCTAATCTTTCTGAAACGATGTTAATACTTTTAGCCAGAAGTTAGGTACTGAATCTGAGCCTCTGGGGTTCCATTTAGAAGATTTTCTTAATTATGATTCAATTGTTCTGGCCATTACTTCATCCCATTTCACATCTTGTACATTTAAACTTCTTACTTTTTTTTTTTTTTAATTCTTCTCTCCATTCAGCATGTTGTTTTGACCTACAGAGTATTCACAGATATTTCTCCAAAATGTCTATATTTCTTCTTTATTTTGTGGTGTTTCTATCCTTTTTGTTTTGTTTCCCAGTTCTCTATAAAACTTTTTTCGATCATCAATGAATTGCTTCTTTTGTACTTTTCCTTTATATTTACCTGCATATCTTCTAAGTTTTTCTGCCTGTGCTGATATGTTTAGTTTATTATTTGCAATAATGCTTGATAGATCCTGGTCTGTTCTAATACTGTGCATTGGTTTTATCATGTCTGTTTCTAAGTACTTTTGTTAACCTGTTCCTTCTTCTATACTATTCTAACAGTGACGCTTCCTGTCTTACTTGCATTACAGTTTTCTCTATTCGATACTTCCATGATGGCATTTGATTTATTCCCTTCCTTTCCTTTATTGTCCTGTATTTTTGTGTTAAGACTTTGTTATTAATTTTGCTGCACAGTAATATATCCTATTTACTTCTGTTATATCATATGAATTTTGTTACAACAAATGGACACAATAATCTGGAAATATCAGACTTCTAACATGTTGGGTCTCATTGACTTTCTGCAATCTCTTTCTTTCATGGATCTTAATATGTCTGTCCATCTCTATTACAGCAAACAATTCTTCCCTTAGATCTTTTTCTTTTAAACTGAGGGCACATTCTCTGTTTCCTGCGAGCATTCTACAGAAAGTTCCAGAGCATCCTCCTATGACATATGCTCTTCAGTTACATCTTACGTCATCCATTGCTCTTTCATATAGGAACTCACTGGCATATCACTTCACAACACTGACTGCTATGGGTATGTTATGGGTAGAGGAAGAAGTGTGACAGTTGGACCTGCAAGTTTGTGGAATGAGGCCCAGTCAGATCTGAAGTCTGATCCGTAACCTATGCAAAAAAGGGTAGGAAAAGAAGCAGAATTAAAGAAAAGAGGTACCAACAATGGTACACAACAAGTTTATCTCAGAAGTTAGAAAAAAAATGAGGAAAGAACTAACAGGTAAAAACTGTGAAAAACTAGATTAGAAGAGGGAGGATTAGGAAAAAGTTACAGAGATGATGTTTCTTTAAAGAAAATTGCTCAAAAAAGCTGGAGCTATGAATAAAAGGCTTCCAAGGGAGGAGCCACATCCATATGAGATGGTGGCAAATGAGATTTGAAGTATTGTAGGCTGACTAGGGCATTATGGGTAGAGGAAGAAGTGTGACAGTTGGACCTGCAAGTTTGTGGAATGAGGCCCAGTCAGATCTGAAGTCTGATCCGTAACCTATATGTTGAGGAAGAATGAAAAGGACATCATCACATCTCTTCATAAGTCTAGGAGGATGGAGACAAGGCTTCCAGCATTTCTATGGGTATTAACAAAATTAACAAAATGATACTGTGTTGGGTTGAAGACCTAAGCTGGTTATCTTATGCAGAGATTAAGAGCTCCTGTTGGGGATGTCTAGTGGATCCATCAGACTGGCCCACTCTCTACCATCTGAATCTCACTTCTCTCTGGTTTTCAAATGGAATGATTAGGATCCCTGGCCAGGGAACTCACCTAGGCTGGTAGGTGCCTAGTTCTCATCTTGGCAGAAGTGGTTAACACCTCACACCCTGCAACTCTGAAATCCTTTTATCAGATGTAAAACAAAATGAAGTACTGCCCATAAAGCTATTTTAACTTCACAGTCTCTACTGGCTTGAAGGGAAGAAAACTCAGTTTTCTCAACAAAGTTCAGATCCCAAATGAAAGAAGTATGTCTTGCAGGTGGCCTTAAGTGAAAATTTTGTTATGGAAGTCAGCAGACCAGCAGATACTGTTGAGGCATAAACCTTGATAAATGAATAACAAGTATAAATTAATTAAATGTTTCAAACAGTCTAACAGTAGTAGTTCAGGACTTCGCAAAGGATCTAGACTGTGTAAAATAGTAATTAATAAAACTCATAATAGGGAAAATAAAAGACAACAATAAAAAATGTATAGACTTTAATAAAACAAACTCCGTCAGTGCTTTTGTTTCTCGACAACATTGTTCAGAAGACTTAAGACGAATTTTAAAAACTATTATCTTACGTTTTAAAAGCTATCATTACACATTGTTAGTGGGCTAGGAACTGCTATTATGAACCAAAATGGAATCTTCCAGGCTAAGATTCAGAATTTTGCCATGTTGTGCGTCAGTGAAGACTTGTGCAGCAGTAATGGCTGTGGTGCAATTAAGCTCATCATCAGAGAATACCACAGCTGTCTTGTCAAGCTGAAACTATTAAATTAGACTAGCTTTGCCTTCTTCACCTTTGCTATGTATCTTCTGAATTGGGTGAAATGGGAAGAAGGTACACCTTAAGGTCTGACTCCACATGACAGAGAAAATAACTATTTTCCAAACTGTCTCAAAATATTTTTTAAGTACCTTTATTAAAAGACATAGGCAAACAAAGATTAACAGAAAGTAAACAAACTACATTAACATTTTTTCAATTTGCATACATTACACAACACACACCTTTTCCTTCTTTGCAACTATCATTGCTTAACATTACACAAATTGCTGAATTCCTGTCTTCCCTTAAACTTCACTCCTACTGAGCATTGTTCGACATGTATTGTACCCAGAATTTCCATTTATTTATATGCAATTTGTTCTTTCCCTTTTCTAAAGACCACTCTTCCAGTTCTTTTATCTTTTTTATAATATTCAATGCTTCAAATACGGTTGGTTTAGACTTTGATTTCCACTGGCTGGCAAATGCTTTTTGGCAGCCAACAGACTTAAACTTAACAAGGCCTTACTATATTTAGGCAATTCAGATCCTTTGTCCCAACTCAAATGATTTCCTTAGTTACACCCATTTTTCAGCTAATATTTCTGACAGAGTACAATTTAGGGAATTTTGAAAATCTGCCACTCATTACACTCCCAAAACATATGCTACCAGCTGCCTCTTTCTTCTGCATCACATCTCCATTTGCTATCTACCTGAGGAAAAATTCTTTGCTGTCTGCTTGGGGTATAAAACTACCTATACAAACACTTCCAAGCAAACATTCTAAACCTTCTGGACTTTTTTGCATACTTGGGAGCCATACAAATGTCCTCCTATTGTTCTCTTGCAAATTGCTTTTCCAGTCTCTCTTCCCAATCTTTTCCAGTCTCCCCCAGATGATTCTTACAGGTATCGTGTAATATTTTCTAACCCCTACCAATTGTACCATTTCGATGGCAGCTTCTGTTCTACTCTGATTCAAGTACAACCTCTAACAGAGAAGGTCCTTCACGTAAGATTACTCTATCCCTCTCTGTTTGCCTGTACTTGGATATCAACCTTTGTTAGGGAAAGCGGTTTCTAGCCTGCACTGCAAACATCTTCTTGGTTGCATCCCACTCTGTTACTTTTCCCTCTCTAGTTATTTGCTCACAATAACCTGGTTCCTTTACCAAATTTCTCCAGTAAATTCCATCCCCTCTTGCCTATTTTCTGTACCCCTACTGGCAGAATCTCCTATCATGTTAGTTTAGTTTTTAGAACACTTTCTGCTACTTTATGAATATAATATTCTGTACAGTTGTTGTTATATTCCTTAAGGATCTGCATCCAAAATCCAACTTTCTATTTCTTGAACTTCCCCCATTTCATCACCTTCCATTTCCATTTTGAATTAGAACCTTCTGCTTCTGGTATGTTTAAGAGCCTTAACATTGTAGCCCTAAAATATCTCTTCATATAAGGTAATCCTAAACCAGTTTTGTTATATTGGAAGAATAAGCGTATCCCAATTAACTCTTGCCCTCCTCCCCCCCCCCCCAGATACATTCCCTCAACTCTTTTACTGATCACAGCTTCTTCTCTGGTTAATAAGACTATGCCTTACCAGTACACTAAACTAATGGGACTGAAAATATGTTCACCGTTTATCTCTTAATATCCATAAACAATAGATTCAAGTTTCTCACTGTTTGGATTACCTTTTGTTTATTTTTTTCTCACATAGCGTTAGTTGCAACAGAAGCCTTTTAATTCATACTCTTAAATACTTCATCTTATCGCCCTTAAATATGGGAATTGATCAACCTATTCACGTGTGCACACACAATTTAAGTCTGTAGCCTTTGTTTTATCTTCATTAATTCTATGTCTTGAAAAGACTTGAAACTGTCTCAAAATGTTCCACAACATTGAGATGTCTTTTTCTGGATTTATCAGGTACAAAATAATACCATCTGCAAATACAGACACCTTTTCTTGACTACCATATCAATTATATCCTTGGAGTGGGCTGCACAGCAGTGTAGTTGATAGTGCTGTCACCTCACAGCAAGAGGTTCCTTAGTTCAAATCTCAACTGGGGTGCCTTCTGCATGGAGTCTGCATGTCCTCCCTGTGTTTGTGTGGGTTTCCTCCAGGTGCTCCAGTTTCCTCCCACATTCCAAAGGCATGTAGTAGGTGGAATGGACACACTAATCTGGCCATTAGTGTGTGTGTGTGTGTGTGTGTGTGTGTGTGTGTGTGTGTGTGTGTGTGTGTGTGTGTGTGTGTGTGTGCGCGCACGCTGTGGAAGAACTACTGTGCCATGGCTAGTCACCCAGCACTGTAAACCTTGGCTCTAGATGATGGTCGCCATTGAAGTGACACCCTGACACCCAAGGGCAAAAATGGGGAAAAAGGGGTTATGGGTGGATGGACGGATTCCTGAGTTCCTTATTTTCTTTGTGAATGGCTCTAAATAAAAAGCAAATTAAGGGGGAAAGAGGACACCACTGAATGGTTCTTCTGTTCAAACAACTTATTAGAGAGGAACCTCCCACTTTAATTCTTGCCTTTGATCCTTCATATAACCTCCTAATTAGTCTTATTATTGTTTTAGGGAAAGCAAATTCTTCCATTGCCCCACTTATAAAATACCAGCTTACTCTATCAAACGATTTTTCCGCTTCAAGACCTACTAACACAACAGGTGTATTTCCTTACATTCTGCTTCCCTCTGGATCATCAATGTTCTTTTAATGTTGCAAAATCTTTGCCTCCTCTCCACAAAACCACACTTATCCATACCTATCAATTTTGGCAATGGCTTTGCCATTCTTTTAGATAGCATAGAGAAACACTTTATACTCGTGGTTTATTATTGAAATGGTCTATATGAAGCTGGGTCTGGTGGGTCTTTACCGTTTTTAGGTAAAACAGCCACCACAGCTTTTTTCCAAGAAGTTGGTGCTTCGCTTCCTTTGAAAATACTGCTAAATAAAATCTTGCAGACCCCTATCACTTTCTTCCCTTCTAAATTTCAAACTTCCACAGGAATCCCATCTGTTCCTGAAGATCTTCCCACAGATTGATTATACATTACCTTTTTTACCTCATCTCCTTCTGTCTTAACTGTTAGTTGTTGAGCTAAATCTGCCTCTAAATTTGGTATAATTAAGTATTTCATATATATTTCCAGCTGTGCTCTTTTTTAATTCCATACTTCTCTGCTTTATACAAATTTTCATAACATTTTTGAAATATCTATAATACCTCTACAGGATATCTGCTTATTTTTCTTGTTATAGGCTCCTTAAGTTTGGCAACAACACTTTCTACTGTTGCCTAAGTCATTATGCTAAAAATTTTAGTGCTCCATAATTATTACCAGAAAAAAGTTGCCAAACAGCAGTCTTTCTAAACTCATGCATACTATCCAGATACTCCCTTATGTTCTCTTTAGCACTCTGCACTTGTATCTCTTCTTGTTCTATGAAATTCCTTTATTCTGCAATACTTTAATCTCTGTTACTCTTTAGAAGTAATTCCTATTACTTTTTAACCATATCGCCTTCTGTTTTATTTTTTCCCTGTTTTTAATCTCTATTTTCATTTTATCCCAGTCACTAACTAAATCTCCTGAAGATATTTCTGTCTTTCTTAATGACTCTCAATGTCCACAACTCATTCCTTAAATTCCTCTCTTTTTAACAGGTAGTTAGGAAAGTGCCAGTGTCTCATTTTTACTTCATTACCCTGTATATTTATTTTGTATTTTATTGGTGCATGATCAGAAACAGTTATTGGATATGTGTTGAAACTTTCAATCAATTGCACATGTTCCTATGAAATATAATTTCTCTCTAGTCTAGCCCAGTTACTGTACCTTGGGGAATAATATGCAAATTCTCTCACAGTTACTACTACTGAATTCATATCTTCTATTCCAAATATTTTCATAAAATGCCTTCAGAGATCTACCTTCTTTTCTTTTTAAATTCCCTTCTAGCTCACCCTATACATCCCCACTATTGCAAATCAAGTTCCAATAACCAGCAATAAGTAATACTCCCTACTGAAAGCTGATTGCTCTGAAAAAAATATTAACATCCATAGTAGCAGTTTGTTGTGGAATATAAATACAAGTCAGCAGTCTTCCTCCCTTGCTAGCAGCCCTTATTACCACACATCTACTATTACTGTCTTATTTCTTCTTCTATCACTATTGGAGCTCCTCTAACAATTAGTGTATTTACTCACCTTCGGCCCTGATATTTTGCTGAAAATCCATTCTGAAATAATTTCTTTGTCAAATTAACATGATAATTTCTTTCCAAATGTGTTTCCTGCAGCATTGCTATTTTCACTTTACATTTCTTAATCTAATTCCATACTCTTCCTTTTTGTCTGTTTCTGTAAGGCCATTACATTCCAAGATACTATGACAGCATAACCATTATAAGAAGCTGTTGTTCCCAACCTATTATACAGTATACATACACAAATGTCTGACAGGTTAATGTTTACCCAGTTGTTTCTTATCACCATTTTAACGGTCACATTTTTCAAAACTTTTTGTTATAATGCAAACCCTCAAAAAAAAAAAAAAAAAAAAAAACTAAAAACATTTTCAAAACACCCCATCCCCTGTAAAAAAAAAAAAAAAAAAAAAAACTAACAACATTTTCAAAACACCCCCATCCCCTGTTAACTTAGAACACACACACAAACTATGTACACCTTCATAAAATAACATTTAACCCTCCAGACAGGAACAACTGCCCCAAACTGACAGCTGCACCTGAAAGCATTACCTAACCTAAAATTAAGGTTACCCATTGTAAGATCAGGTCTCACTTAAATGTAGTTTGTTAGACATAAATACAATATTCTTCTTGCATAGGCCTAGAAATACAGCCATGTTAAAGTAGGCTTGTATCTGTATTATATATTACATGCAATTTCAAGGAAATGCAAGGAATGTTTCAGTGAAGGATACTGATGAGCTCATAGAGAGATTTTTCACTCGAAAATACTGATAAAGATAAACGTGCAGTACATTTAGTATAAACACATCTTGTTTACATGGTATGAGGCTTGGGAACCAAGGTTAAAAACAGCCATGTAAAATGTGTAGGAAATTTACAGGATTTTGGAATTATTATGAGAGATTTTGCTAGACAGAAGTCAGTCAGAAGTCAGTTCAGTTTGGAGAAGTCAGAGAGTGCAGTACAGCCCATTTTGTTACTGGTATTCACAAGATAAGTACAGAAATTTGGTACTGATATGTAGAAAGTCAGTACAGTAAGTTTAGTCTGGGTATAGAAATGAGGTCAAATGTTCAGAATTCCACCAAATACAGAAAGCAGCATTAATTCTGCCATTCAAGAGGAAATTAACTATTTTGAGTTCAGAAGCTATTTACAGTATAATAAACACAAAAAGTATGGACAATATAATTCAGTCTAATTCAGTTTATCTGCACTGTTATTTGAGACAGTAAGATTTGATTGGGATATTGTTGACATTTACCTCCACTGTATGCTGTTACTCTATAATAAACCCCATTATCAAACTTGAGCACAGACTTTTATTCCGAAAGGTACAGGAATTGGCACATGAAGGAGAAACTGAGATATTCTGATTTTGTTCAGCACAGTTCCGGGTAATTAAAAGATAATGGAAATAACTGGAATGAATCTCTTTATTGCCAGTATCCTATGATTCTTACACCTATGCTAAAGCACATGCTACAGCCTAAGTTCCCATTTACCAATTGCTTTCGTTTCTTTTCTCATCTAATCCCCTCTTGAATGTGAACAGCAGCTTGCAAGCTTTTCAGAAAACATTAACTTCTAACCCTAAGGAAAAGTACACTGGCCATCTTTAAATAAAACTAAATTACACACTGTTCTCTAAATGCATTAAAGCTGCTAGAGAGAGCATTCATTTCCCATAACTTCAAACTTGATTTTTCACTAAACTTGTCATTGTACCTTTAAATTTTGCATTTCCCACAGCAAAGAATGCTCAGAACTCTTCAAGATTAGCTGCTTCCACCTGCAAACAGTTCCACGTAAAAGTAGTCAGCAACGAAACTTTTCAATTTTAGTCAGAACAGAATGTACAGCTGCCTTAGCAGCAGACTTCTAGACTCCTACTGAACATTTGTTGATGAAAAAAACACAAGCTAATATTTTTGCAGATGTAAGAAGCTTGGCGTTATCATGACTTTCAGAACTTTGTCTTTTTCAAGCCTACTTGCTTATCAAAAACATTTGTTTACAGCTTAAGCCAAGAGCATTAATCTGGACATTCACCCTTGTAAAAACAAAAGAATATATCATTTTATCAGTGCAGTTTTATACGTCCACCCCAACCCTAGAGCAAAGCATATTAACATTAACTTGTTTTCATCCAGCCTTTTCATCTCTTGTTAAAGAGCCTATATTTCTTACAACAAAAGTACTTGCTAACTTTAAAATCCTTAATGCATACAACAGTCACTGAAGAGATTACCCCATACTTAAAATACTCCTGACTACACACTGTGCAAAACTGCTTTACTATATATAACATGCAATTTATATCATGAAATGTTTTACACAAATATGTAAATACAACAAAAATTGTTTTACTTAGTTACTTTTTCCCCTTCTAGTCTCCTTCTAAATGTTAATGACATGAAGTGGGCTATTTGCTTTATAGTCCACCTACAAGTTTGTTTAACAAAGTCAACAAAAGTGCAGTCCTTCTCAGACACTTTGCTTGCAAAGCTATAGTTCACAAATGTGATTGATGCCTTACAGTCTCCCATTTATTCCCTAACTTCAGTGTTGCTGGTCTTCTTCCTGTTCATCCCCATCTACCAACACCTGACTCAGGTTCAAGATCAAGGTACTCCTGATTCTTCTAGACAACTCCTTGTGCTTTATTTCTCTCTCTCAAGTATTTTTCTTTGGAACATTAGAAAAGGTTTCACTGGCAAAATACCTCTAGGAGCTTTATTGTCAGAAGAATGACGAGAAATGACCCAATCGGTTTGCTAGTTCATTTTTTGTTCGATAATCTTTACTTCATCCTTAGCCTGTTCTGCATCAAAAATGTCTGATTCTCCAGGAAAATATTATAAAGACACTTGGATACAGCAGCTTGAATCTGACACCTGCCTTTTGACATTACCAAATGCTCAGATAGATTTGCTTCTCTTCTGCCTGGCATACAGTGAATAATCATTTTCTGTAATCATTCTGCTATTTTGAGTTTTTAATACTTTTCCCCTCTGTGCAGTTTTGTCAGGATATTTTTTTTTCTGTTTTTATGATCACATCATTACTAATACAGGTATTGGCTACTTTCTCATGGCCATGTTTGGTGCATACACTCAATGTGCCCTTTCAATTAACAAATCTGCTGTGAAATCCCAATCCAGTTGCTTATTTGTATTTTCATAAAATTAACAGTCTGTTCCTTCCAGTTTCCCTGGCACAGCAGAAAATCTCAGGTATTCTCTGCATGCTATGTCTTCCAACTTGACCACTTTTTGAAACAGCTCTTCTTGAAAAGTGTCCTACAATGTTTCATTTATTTAATCACCTCTGAGCACATTTGATTTTTTTCCTCTAACTTACTGGAAGCCATCTCTCATATCAAAGCTGAAGCTTGAACTGCTTTCTGCTGAACAGCTGCAGGATTCTTCCAAGACATTGTTTCCTTTTCCCCCTTTCTTGCTGATTTTCTTTCATGCACTCTAAAGTTCTATGTCCTCCCCGCGATTGGGTAGCATTCGAAAGACATGTGTGCGTAAATGGGCGTGCCTTCGTCGAGCTGGCACCTCGGCATTTCGTAAAAATCTACTGCCAATCATTAGCGGACCGGAGTTCCACTGTGGCGACCCCTTACCGGGAAAAACAAACAACAAACTCTAAAGTTCTTCTTTGTTGGTATCCAGGAAGTGTACTTACTAGGCAGGAACTGAATTTTACCCAAGCTGACAATATTACTCGCTCTTATTTCTCAATTTCTTTTTTTCACCTAGGAGAGCTAAAATTAAGCTTAGATTAGTGTTCTGCTATCTTGGATAAGAGAGCAAAATATTGTGACCAGACTGCTGTAAATTGGTCCAATTCTAGGATACTCACACGGCTCTGTAATACCTTGAGAATACCTTGTAATACCTTGAGAAAAGCATGGATCCAGTTTATATTTCTCTGCCAAAGTTATTTCTTGGTGTGAGCATGTTTTCATTTATTCCTGGAATGTGAACTGATTAAAGATACAAGCAAAGTTACATTGCACTGCCCTACATTTCAACTGTCTCAACACAGATTGGAAGGATCTGGCTCTTCCTTGTTTGTTTAGGTACCACATAATTTTTAATACCTTTATTGAATCATCACTTAAAACAAATGCAAGCATACATTTATATAAAACAAACCATATTAACATATTCCAAGGTGCAAACATAAATCATATATATTCTTTGTATAATTATCATCAATTTAACATTCTTCTCCAAAGTGTTGCTTTGCATGTATTGTTCCCACAACTTCCATGTTTTGTTTAATTTGTTCATACCCTTTTCTAAAGCGTCCACTTCCAGTTCTTTGTCAGCAACCAGAATTAAACTTAACAAGGCCTTACTATGTCTACACAGTTCCAATATTTCTAACAGAGTACTCTGTAGGGAATTTTCAAAGTCTGCAAAACTCATTACATTCACAAAACGTATGCTCCCAGTTCTTTCTCTCTTTCCCATCACACTTTCAACATTTGCCATCTACCCGAGGAAAAATTGGTTGGAGTCTGCTCTGGATATAAAAATACCTATGCAAACACTTGGTTGTATATTTGGTTGCCATACACATGTCCTCACATCCTATCTTGTGAATTGCTTATCCAATCTCTTTTCCCAATCTTTTTAGTCATCTTCTATAGTTAACGTGCAGTATTTTATATGGCCTACTAATTATCCCTTTGTTGCCAACAGCTTCTGTTCTATATTCAATTAAAACACTACCAGAGCAGGTCTTTACAGATTCTCTTGTTCCTTTCTCTTTGCCTATACTCAGCTATCAATCTCTGACGGAAGGAAGTCAACAGCCTGCAGTCCAAATGTCTTCTTGCCTTCTTCCCAGTTTATTACAATGGTTTAAAGCTGTGGAGAGCATACCAACAATGCAAGGTTATAATGCTTTCCACACATTTAGGCCAGCTACTTCACAGGCAGGGACTAAAGGTGGAGGTGGTGTCTCTATTTACATCAAAAATAAATATACTTCAGGGCTGGTCAAACAGGACAATGTACTTGAGCTGCACCATGTTCAAATCACCATAGCCAAACTCCAATACCACTTCCTTACAAGCTATAGATCCCAGTCTATGAGCCAGGAAACCCATACCATGTATTTAAACTTATTAAAAGCACTAACCATCCAACCCAATACTATACTCATGGGTGACTTTAACTACCCCACTATTAACTGGGAATCATATACAACATCAAACATACATGAACAGAGATTCCTGGATTTTTGTAAACACAAATTCCCTGGACCGGATATTCAATACACCAACCAGGGGTGCAACCATACTGGATCTGGTCCTCACTAATATGGGAGAGTGCTGCACACCCCCTAATGTAATGTCTTCCCTGGTAAGGTAAGACCACAAAATGGTCTCCTTTGAAGTATAACTAAAACCTGGACCCCCAGCTAAACCTGGAATATTCAGGAACTATTCCAAGGCTAACTTCCTGCTATTAAATTGAGAACCTGGCAAAATTTCAAGCCCCATAAACCATGAGTACACTGTTGCCTATGAAGAACAGTTCACATAAACCCTGTACAAGCATGTTAATAAGCTGCATACAGGCAGCTATACATACCAGGAAGAACTATAGAACTAACTAAAAAAAAAAGCCACCCTACTGGTGGAATCACAAAATCACTAGGCTGTATAACAGGAGGAAGAAAATCAAGGCAAAATTAGGAGGTGTAGCACCCAGCAGGATAAAAGCACTCTCACCAAACTAAACAAAAGCCAAATCTGAGGTAAGTTTGGCTTCCCAGGCCAAGGACAACCACAAAGTATTCTTTAGCCATATCCGCAACCTCAAAGGCAATCCACAATTGTGTGCAGAGCTCATTGCAAATAAAGCCACCTATACTGAGCCAGAAAACATAGCAAACTTCCTAGCTAATAAAATTCAGCTCCAACTTTACCCCTCTCTTCCCCTCAACCTTCCCTCAGAAAATATCATCAAATATAACTCCCTCTACTATCACTAGGGAACAGGTCCTTAATGCTCTCTCTAAGACCAAGAACACTGCATCAATGGGCTCAGACAATATCCCAGGATGCCTTCTCAATAGCAATGCAACATGATCTATCAGGGCCTCCGGAATTACTGTTTAACTGTAGCCTCCAAACAGGATTCATGTCTCATGAATGGAGAAAGGCAAAGTACAGTTGTGTACACTTACCATAAATGTAGATGTTCAAGCGTATTCACTGTTGCAGTCATTACATTTGGGTAATCCTGCTGGCAGGTTGTGTGGCAGAATGTGATTACCGGTGCCAGGCACTTTGTAAAGACCCTGGGCACAGTAGATAAGCCAAAGGGCAGTTCAGAGAATTGGTAATGCATTAAACCAGCCTTGAATCTTAGGTATCTTCTGCATGATTGTCTGATTGGAACATGCAGGTATGTCTCTTTTAGGTCTAAAGTCACAAGCCAAGCATTCTTACCCTGCACAGGCAGAAGTTGCTGCAAAGTCAACATTTTGAATTTCGGAATATCCAGGAAAGTGTTCAGAATAGATAGGTCCAGTATCGGTCTCCAGGCCTTGTCCTTTCTGGGTACCAGGAACAGTCTTGAGTAAAATCCTTGTCCCTGCTCTTGCTCTGGTACTTGTTGAATGGCCCTCATGTCCATGAGGGATTAGACTCGTTTTCATGCCTCTGCCCATTGATTTTTTGGCAGATCTGGCCAGCCGTTTGCCTTTGGCAGAGTATGGAAATGGAACTTGTAGCCTTGTGACACTATGTTTAGAACCCACTTGTCCTGGGTTATGATGTGCCAATTGTGAGCAAAAAGTGCTAATATTCCCCCTAAGGGTGCTGCCAGAAGATAAGTGCTTGGTGCTGGCAGGGGGAAGTCACTGGGACTGTTTTCTGTATGTTTGTGATCTATCTTCTCCAGCTTTGGAGTAGAAGCCCCCCATTGCTTGGGCCTATAAGAACCTTATGCCTGGGATCTGCCCCTATGGCATCTGGATCTGCCCCTTTGAGGTCTGTCTGACACAGGAAAGGACCAATCTTTTGTAGGCCAGTGTCTACTAAACCTAGGTGGCTGCACTTGTAAGAAATCTTTGACAGTTTGGATAGATTTAGCTTTGCCCTCCATTTTCTTTAACACCTCTTCTGCCTTAACACCAAAGTATCATGCTGTAAAGGTGCATCTAGTAATTTTACTTTAACATGATCAGGCAGATTTTGTTTCTTTAACCAAGCATGCCTCCTAATTACAGAACCCGTAACTGCGGCCCTGCAGGAGGCCTCCAAAGAATCAAAACCGCATTGTAAAGTATGTTTTCCAACTTGTTCTGTGCATACAACAAATCCTGCATTTCCTTGTTTTCTGCACATTCAGAATTTAACAACATTTTCTGTTTAAGCAATCCCATGACATGCTGCTGATACTTAAGCATATGAAATTGACAGTTTAAGGCCCTTACAGCCAAAGTTGCAGATGTGTAAACCTTTTTTTTCCCCATCTATCCAGTGCCCTTGAATCTCTGTCAGAGGGGGTTGGGTTTTTTGCAGTAGAAGCCTTAACTCCCTTTGGCCCTGTGAAATAGTTTCTGGGTCAGCAGCAGGGTTTCTAAAAAGAAATTTGTGAGAGTCAGGAACCCTGTAATATCTGTCAGTCTTAACAGGAGCTGGGGGTAAGGAGTCAGACTAGACTCTGAAAATACATCATCTACAATGTCTAACACAGGTGGAATGGCTAGAGGCCTGTGCTGAGGTAGTAAGAGAAAATCCCTGAGCCTCTTTTTAGATTCTGAAAAATCTTGGCTCTCCCAGCAGAAATGCTCCCTCATGGTATGCAAGGTTTCCCCAAAGGAATAGTCCTCAGGAGGAGATGCTGAAGGTATAGATTCTTCAGCAACAGAATCCTCATAGGGGGGAAGAGAATATTCCTGATCAGAAGAGGAATCAGAAGAAATAGAAACCAGATCTGAAGATTCATAGTCAGGGTCTTGCCTAGGCCTCATCAGGAGGGGGATGGGAACCCCTGATCAAGGTAATCAAGTCTTCAGCCATTTTGAGCATCTGTTTTTTGGGCATAGAGGCCTGTCCACATGGCTCCTGAGTTTGTTTCCTTGCTTTAGAAGGTGCTTTAGTCTTTGCCTTTGAAGCTGAAGTCGTTTTAATGTAAAGATGTTTAGGTCTGAATACACCCTCAGAAGCCGGTACCTGCTCAGCGGCTCTGCACCCATCTGAGGGATTAGCGTCCGAGGCTCCAATACCTTGAGTATCCAGCGGCATGGCCGGCTCCACGTGGGAGTCGGTAGCGGCCTGTGACTCTAAAGTAGCGGGCATCAGGGGCTGCAAAAGCACCTCACTGAGAACCGGCGACTGGCTTAGGAGAAGCTTCATCGCCGGTTTTGGGCCTCGATTGTTTTTCTTTATCCTTTTCTTTGCGTTTTTTGTAAACTCCGGTAGTTGAATGGCTATCCGACAACATTTCAGGGTAATTAAACCGGTGTCCAAAATAGTTTAAAGCAAAATCATACCGACGCTTAATAGTGCACTGGTTAAATCTAACACAAAACCGACAACTAGTAAAGTACAGTTTTGTACCTACCATAAATGTAGATGTTCGAGTGCTAATACAGCTGCAGTCATAACAGATGGGTTCTCCTGCCAACAGGCGGGTCCTCGGTCAGCCGAATTCCAAAGTCTAGGTCCAGCGTCAGTTGTCGTCGCTTCTTCCCTGACGTCAGAGCGACAGGGGTATAAAGGAACCAGCCGACGCCATTTTCTTCAGTTTTTCTTGCCCCAGATGTCAGGTGCCCCCAGAAGGAAGGCAATACATAAAATTAGGTAATAATGCAATGCAATATAATCAAAAAACAGTAGTTGCAAGCAAATACACCATAAAAGAATACCCCTAGATGGGAAGGAGGGAGGGAAACCTGGACTGCAGCTGTATTAGCACTCGAACATCTACATTTATGGTAGGTACAAAACTGTACTATGTTCATCGTGCATACAGCTGCAGTCATAACAGATGGGTAGAATCCCAAAGCTAAGAAAGAGGGGGGTAGGCACTAGGTGTAACTAGGAGGAGCCAAAATGCCCTGCAAGACTGCAGTGGCAAAGCCTGCTCTAGATTTGGAGTATAATGGTAAGTTGTAGTGCTTGGAGAAGGTATGCACAGAACTCCAAGTGGCTGCTTCCAAAATATCCTTGGTAGGAACTCCTCTGAGGAAGGCTGCAGAGGTGGCTGTGGCCCTGGTGGAATGAGTTCTAATTCCTGTAGGTACAGTTTTGCCATGAAAGGAATAGCAAAAGCGTATGCAGTGGGCTATCCATTTTGAAATTGTCTGTTTGGAAATTGGCTTTCCTTGAGCTCCTACTGCATAGGCCACAAAGAGCAGTTCTGATTTTCTGAAAGGCTTTGTTCTGTCCAAATAATAATGCAGTTGTCTGTGGATGTCCAAGGAATGTAGTAATCTCTCCCCTTTGTTTTGAGGATTAAGATAAAAAGTAGGTAAGTGTATAGCCTGATTTAAAGCTACCCTGGATACCACTTTAGGCATAAAGGACGGGTTGGTTCGTAAGGAAACTCTGTCCTGATGGAAGATGATAAAAGGCTGGACAGCCATGAGAGCCTGTAATTCTGAAACTCTACGAGCTGAGGTGATAGCCAGAAGGAAAGCTGTTTTCCAGGACAAATATTGCAAATCTGATGAAGCAGCTGGCTCAAAAGGCAGGGTCAGTTTTTCCAGAATTAAATTAAGATCCCAAGCAGATATTGGTTGTTTCCTTGGAGGTCTTAAATTCTTAGCCCCTCTGAGGAACTGTCTTAAGAGAGAGTGAGAGAATAAAGGTGGATCAGTGTTGTATTCTGCAGAAATGGCTGAGGCATGGATTTTGATGGAGGAGAAAGAAAGTCCACTGCTTAGCAGTTCAGTCAAATATTGTAGTATATGTGGTAAATTCAGTTTTCCAGGATCCTGGCCCTTTTTCTCATTCCAGATACAAAAACGTTTCCATTTTGCGGAGTAAGCTTTTCTAGTTGATGGCCTTCTGGCCTCCAAAATGACATCCTGTACCTCCTTGGAGAGAAGGGCCTGCTGTGATGCTAAGGAATCTTCCATGTGGCTGGATTGAGTGTTTTTAGCTGACTGTGAAGAGTTTTGAAGCTGTGTTGAGTCAGAAGAGGCATTAGAGGCAGGGTCCATGGTGGGGAATGCATCAGGCTCCTCAGGAGTGGGTACCAGTGTTGTCTTGGCCAGTCCAGAGCAATGAGGGTCATCTTTGGTCTGTCTGCTCTGGTCTTCAATAGTACTTTGGGCAGCAGAGGAAGAGGTGAGAAGGCATAAACTGTCATTGATGCCCAGCTGAAAGAGAGAGCGTCCACTCTCCAGGCCTTTGGATGGAAGATCCTTGAGCAGAATTTTGTCAATTGATGATTTTTGTGGGAGGCAAATAGATCTATGTCGGGCCTTCCCCATTCTTGGATTATTTCTGTAAAAACTTTTGGATGCAACTTCCATTCGTGTGGATCTGTCATATTCCTGCTTAGGTTGTCTGCCAGCGTGTTTTCCTTGCCTGGCAAGTACTGTGCTTGTAGTTCCATTTGTAAGTCCATGGCCATGTTCCAAAGTGACATGGCCAATCTGCATAGGGGGTAAGAATGTGTTCCTCCCTGCTTGTTTATGTACCACATAACTGTGGTGTTGTCCGTTCTTATCAAAAGTTGACCTGGTTGTAGAAAGTTCTTGAAAGCTATAATAGCATTTATTACTGCTAGCATTTCTTTTTGATTGATGTGAACGTGCTTTTCTTTTTGGGACCATTTGCCCTGAATGCACCGATCTGTCATGTGCGCCCCCCAGGCGTAGTCCGAGGCGTCTGTTGTGATGACTTGATTTGCTTGAGGCTTGCTGAAAGGAAGACCTGTGTTTGTTTGACAAGCTTGAGCCCACCACAGAAATTCCTTTTGCAGACATGGAATTAGTGGTATTATTGTTTCCAAACTGTGGCTGTGTTGAGACCATATGTTTTTCAGGTACCATTGTAGTTTCCTCATATGCAGCTTTGCACATGGGATTAGTAAGATGCAAGATGCCATGAATCCCAGAGCCTGCAGGATTTTCCTTGCAGTAAGCCTGGTGCAATTTGCTAGTGTTCTGAAGTATTGAATTAGTTGCCCCTGCTTCTCTGGCATGAGGTAGGCCATCTGGGTGTTTGTGTCCAAGTTGGCACCCAGGAAAATTATCTTCCGAGAGGGTATTAGTCTTGATTTCTTTTTGTTGACTGTGTATCCCAGAGAGTTCAGTAACATTATTACATAAGCCAGATGTTTCAGAAGAATGTGTTCGCTGTCCGCTTGGATCAGGCAGTCGTCCAAATAGGGATATATTTGTATCCCTTGAAGTCTGCAGTAGGCAATTAATGATGCCAGGCATTTCGTGAATACTCTGGGCGCAGTAGATAAGCCAAAGGGCAATGCAGAGAATTGATAATGAGTTGAACCTGCAAGAAATCTGAGGTATCTTCTGCAATCTTGACTGACTGGGACATGCAGGTATGCCTCCTTGAGGTCCAATGTTACCAGCCAAGACTCCTTGCCCAGCATGGGATGAAGCTGCTGTAGAGTGAGCATCTTGAATTTTGGTACGAGTAGAAATGTGTTTAGGATGGATAGATCCAGAATAGGACTCCAATCTTTTCC
This sequence comes from Protopterus annectens, assembly GCF_019279795.1. NCBI lineage: Eukaryota > Metazoa > Chordata > Ceratodontiformes > Protopteridae > Protopterus > Protopterus annectens. The sequence goes on from NC_056725.1 coordinate 1,421,918,924, forward strand.
CTTCCTTGGCACCAGAAATAGCCTGGAATAAAACCCTTGACCTTGTTCGTGCGTAGGTACCTCTTGAATAGCTTTCATGTTTATGAGATCTGTAATTTGCCTTTGTGCCTCTGCCCTTTGATTGTGTGGCAGGTTTGGCATGCCTCTTATTTTTGGAAGGGTGTGAAAATGGAATTTGTAGCCTCTGTTTATAATGTCCAGGATCCATTTGTCCTTTGTGACAATATGCCAATTTTTTGAAAATAATGCCAGCTTTCCTCCCAAGGGGGCTTCCATTTGAGACCTGGTTGGCATGCAAAGGGGAAAGTCATTGGGTTTGCTTTCTGATAGATTGCGAGTTGTCCTCACCACCTCTTTGTATAGGAGCTTGCCATTGTCTGCCTCTGTATGATCCTTGGGATTGTCCTCTGCCCCTTGGGCGCCTGTATCTGCCTCTTTGGGGTCTGTCTGTGGCAGGAAAGGACCAGTTTTTGGAAGGCCAATTTCTACTAAAACATGGGGGTTGAACCTGTAGAAATTCTTTCACAGTTTGCATTGATTTAGCCTTTTCCTCCATTTTCCTTAATACCTCCTCAGCATTAGCACCAAATAGTACATCCTTTTGAAGAGGAGCGTCTAGTAATTTAGCTTTGACATGATCAGGCAAGGCTTGTTCCTTGAGCCAGGCATGCCTACGTATGACTGATCCTGTAACAGCAGCTCTGCATGAGGCCTCTAGAGCATCAAAACCACATTGTAAGGTATGCTTACCCACTTGTTCTGCACTATGCATCAAGTCCTGCAACTCCTTCAAGTCTGGTTGTTCAGGTTGTGACATTTTACTTTTCAATTGTGATAACAAAAACTGTTGGTATTTTAGCATATGAAACTGACAGTTTAAGGCCCTCATGGATAAGGTAGCTGAGGTATATACCTTTTTTCCCCACCTTTCTAACGATCTGGAATCTCTCTCGGAAGGCAATGGATTTTTAGCAATGGAGGCCTTAACTCCCTTGGGGCCCTGTGAGATGGTTTCTGGGTCAGCAGAAAGACACATCTGCAGGAGACACAGCAACATCATTCCTAAGGACACTGCAAAACAGAGATGAACAGAAATGTTCTGAATTGTTGTTTTTGGCAGTTTAAAATGCTCTTGTAATTGCATTATAATGACTATGGTGGCTGTTGCAATTATTCTGTAGCACTTCACTGCATCTAAAAGTGAGGTAAAGGCAGAAGCAGTTAGATTAAAGAAAGGGGCTTGTGTTAAAGCCTATACTGTTGTTTCTTCAATACTACAAAAATCTGAGCATTTAGTATAATTACTCAAAATCCCAAAAACAAATTGATAACAGACCACCACAATCTAAAAATCTATACCTTTTTAGTTCACTAAAGTAACTTAAAGTGTATCTGATTTCTGCTGCTAGCACAACGACGCATTAAAGACCAGCTCCAGGCTATTGAAGTGGCTTGGTTTCTTCCAGCACCTGGGTTAGCATCACCATAGCTGGTTATGTCAAGACACTAAATGACACTAAATGAGAAAGTAGGAAAAGGTGTTATGTGTCACTGAAGGACACAGAAATGCTTCTTTTCAACTTACTTTTGACTGAAATTAAAAGAAAAATAAATAAAACAGTGACAAATGTAAACTGAAATGTCTGCTGCACACAGGGATACATGGCAATCCCTCAACAGCAGTATCATTGAGTACTGACTGAGAAAAAAAAAAAAGGTGAAATGAGTTCTCAAAACATCAGACATAACTATTTTTGCAAAGGGCTTCCCCTATACCCCCCACACATTCCAATTTTAAATATACCTAAAATTGAGGTCACTCAAAAGTGAAGAGAAAAATGAAAATTCTTGTCAGCAAAACTCGTCTTGCCCTTTTTCCTTCAATCAGACAGCAATCAATGATGGTGCTGTCAATGAATCGACAAGCTCCCTGAGCACAAACATGACCTCCTGCAAACCAGTTACAGGTAGAGTGATCCTCTATACTTGATATTTAAAAATTTGCTCAGAATTGACATTGATTTTGTGGTCTTACTCTTGTTAGGAATTAGAAAGCCTGCAGTAAAACCTTTGACATCTGACTGGAAGGTACTTTTTTCTAACTGTTCCTAAATTAGCAACTATAAAGCCTTAATTGCACTTTATGTATATGTTTGTGGAATAAACTGTACTTAAGGTTTCTAAGCAAAGTATATGGCATATCCTTTTTGAACTGTATGCAAAATATATTTGTCTGTGGTAATCTTTTGCTACACAGAAAAAGATGTCTAAGAAGTTTGTCTTCAAGACTGGGGAACAGGAATGAGAAAAATGGAGGTAGCATCATTTTGAAGGTCTATGATTAAATCTACTTAAATGGAACTGTAACCACCATGCTTTCGATTACACTGTTTTTGTTGGTGAAACTGATGACTTTCTTTTCTATAAAATGGTTTATTATCTGTAGTGAATCCCTTTTGATACCAAGGGTTGCCTCCATTCATTTCTTTAAATGAAGTTTTATTTTTACCCATATTTTCTAAATCAAAAATAATATCTACTGGTTAACCAAACAAAAAAAGTGTGTGTCACTGACACAAGTAATTTGGTTCTAATATCTGCACTATTTAAGACTTTATTCTGAGACATACAAGCATTCTCAATACCAACCCTGACATGGCAAGTGTCTCAATACCAACCCTGACATGGCAAGCTCCTCATGAAGCACCTGCAATATCATATGCATGCTTTAGTCCACGAGCTCTTCTTTATCCACTGCAGCAATCAACTTTTCTATTTTGCATGTAATATTACTATTAAAAATAAACTGTACAATTTCCCACAAATGATGAAACAAAGTGAGCCAAACAATTAAACTCTCTTAACAGTTAAGGTACTAGATGTGTAAGCTTTTTTACCATATCTACATAATATTCTAAAAACCTTACTTTAAGGTGAAGATGCAAAGGAGACCGCTTTCTCACTCTGGATAAATGTTGATAATGAGACAATAACAAGCTCAGCCTTATGTGAATTGAATAAACCCTGCCTGTATCATAGAGATTGATATAGCCTGTCAGCTTTTTGGAAACGCAGGGGTCTATGCATCTAGAGACTGTACAGTAGCCTAAACGGTCTAACAAACTAGTACAACTCACCATGTTTGATTCTAGGAGTCTCATCATTTCTCTGTGTCTTTTATCGGATAAATCTAGATTTCTCACACATACTTGACAGCTACCTATAGACACAACATGGAACCATGTACACTACCACCACTTAGTCACAATATGAGCACTGTCCCAAGCATGATTATTCTATGGAACTGAATCACAGGCTGCAAGTCACAGAAACAAAAAGGGTCCAGCCTACAATGCCTTGATCCCTGCACCTGGAAGAGAAGCAGGCTCAATTTACATTCAGTCTTTTAACAATTTCTGCTCTACCTTAAAACACGCATGTCACAGCCTATAAAAGCCATAAGACATGAGTCTACAGCCCAACTTATAATGGTAATAAACCGTGTTTTAAGTTATAAAGAAATAGAATGCATCACAATCCTGAAGAATACAGGCTGGCTTCCTTCCTGTTCCCATTACTCTCCACTGCACTGACCAAGCTCTTGTTTATCTGACTGGCAGTATTCTGTTAACTTCATCTTTTAACTTCAGATATATATCTTAAAAGGAAAAGGGAGCTAACCAAGAAATGGCATTTACATCCATGATCTATATATCCAAGTCATGTGAGGAAATGCAATCTTAATGAACAGCACAAACTATGATCTGAAGCACTAGTAAAGATGAAAGTATGCTTCTTGCTTACATGCTGAACTCAGAAAAACTGTTTTCCAGTGAATGCACTTAATACTTAAGGCTGTCTGCAGGATGCTAATACAGAATTCTACTCATTTCCTTAAATCACCATCTTTCATCTAAATTTTCTGCATCCTCAGTTTGGAACACTACATCTTGTATAGGAAAGTGTAAAGATTCATGCAGTTCCTAATAAACAATACCATTCCTCTGTCAACTGTAGCAGGAGCAGGTGTAAATGTCAGACATTCCTAAAATGTACCCTTTCTGGCCTTCACCCTGTAAAGAGTTCTGTTACCACATTTTAAACACAAGACTCCACATTACTAGCTTGGCAACACTGGTCTGACTGGCTTTATGACAAGTCATCTGTGCACAAGCCAGACAGTCATAAGCTCAGAGTTCTCAGTAAATAATGCAATACCATGACTAAATACTTTATTAGTTACTAGTATAACATACGAGTCAAATAATTCACTTTACATGAATACAAATCATCTTCCACTACCACAAAGGATGCACATCTCATACTGCAACTCTGTCACTTGGTTACCTAGAATGCATCACCACACAGTTCCAGATCCCGATCCACAGTTTTCCCTCACTTATGAATCCAACTCAAAATTCAAATTTATTAATGTTGCTAAAACTGCAACAAATAATAAAACAACAAAAGTCACACATTAAAATTATCAATGATTTGAATTATGAGACGTATCACTCTATCCTGTTGTACTTTATGCAAGAAACCACTAAAAACAAAACACTGACCAGCAGTCAAGGTAGCAGCAAGAACTGAACCACACTGCTGTGTGTGTTTTAACTTATGCAGCGCAATGGCTGTTTGCATTTACCTGTCCTGCCTCAGACACTGAATTTCACAATGAACTGCAGCTTTCTCCCCAGTTACAAGAAGCAGAATAATGAAGTAGCCAACATTCATATTCTCCCCAACTAATTCACAAGCCTACAAAAGTACAAAGAATGTGCAGATGACACCTCCCAGTCCCAGAAAAAGCAGCTAACTATTATGGGGATGTTTACAACTTGTTTCCTGCAACTAAACTCTGAAGTGCTTTCAAGTTGTAAAATGTTGCTTTTATTTTGGTGTCTTTGAAACCAGAAGCACTTATTTTTGTTTTCTGCAGTGAAGATTATCTACAGGACTAGATATTTACACAGACATTACACAATGTCGAATAACTGTACTGTTCTTCACAAGACCACATACATATCTTTGAGAGCTCAACCTGTGGGATAAGCATGTGCCTGACTTGCTTCTATATACAGAAACTCAATACGAATTTGAAAGTTTTCTTGTAGAAGCTGGTCCATCCATCATTACAATGTAAAGGAAGATTTGGTATGTCAAAATAATGAGAACTTCAAGGACATAAATGAAGACATTACAAAACCATCAGGTCAAGCAAGCTACAGGATTTCATTAACCGATTTACTAATGTGTGTGGTATCACACCTTACTGTTTAAATAATTTCTACTGCATCTTGCAAATTAATACAAAAACTCCTCCCCCTCCTTTACATCATTATTTATTTACTACAATAAACAAATGCTTTACTGAGAAAAGAAAGCAAAGAAGAAATGCATATATAAGTGGTACACAGCCTTACCCACAGAAAGACAGAACTGTAAAACATGTACTGCCCCTTCTTGCTTCAAGAAGTTCATGAAACGGAACAGCAAATCCTGCTGATCACGGATTTCCTTAAGTTCCAATTTCAATACCTTGGGGAGAAAATTAAAAATGATTACCAAAAATAGTTATAAAGATTTAAGTAATTTTTAATATAATGCAACAAATTATAACATACAAATCATTTAGCAAGTTCACTGTGTAATTACAAAGATATTTCATCTAACAATATGGAATTTGTCTTCATAAATTCACTTGGAAAAATCTGGTATATACTTACAGATGGCTTCTTATTCCTCATATCAGCAAACTTTTGCAGGAATGGAACCAATGGAGAGGGTGGTTCTGTGGCCCGTTCAGGCTAAAGGAAAAAAATAACTTTTATGAGTGTTTCACAAAATCACAGCATCATCCAAAATCAAAGTGGGAAGAATACAGCACTTCCTGCAAAAGATAATAATGTCTGCAGCACTTAACTTGACAGCTGAAAAAAATGTCAACATTCACTCGGAGAACAATTTATCAAGAAACACCCAATTTTCCAAAGATTCTGGACCTATGTCAAAGCAATATGCCTTCAGAGCAGTTATAAGGTCGTTGTACCCCCTTGCATCTTAAATACTGTTAAATGATACACTCTGAGCCTTTAAGGGTAAATCAAAACAAACATACAGCATACACATTTCTATATCTCCTATACGCTGCATGACTAAAGTAAGTCTTTTTTTTGTGATCAACAGTCTTAACTGTCATAATGAAAGATTTAAATCCCAAAATCCCAAGAACATTAGCTTGCACTGGTGGCAAAGAGGGATAAAGCCCTGACTACAGACCAGACAAGTATAGTCTGACTAGCAGCTGGGGTGCTTGATGGCATAGGTACGGAGGATGAGGTACTCTCATGCCACTGTCCTGATGACAGGGCTTTAGTAGGAGAAAAGAGGCATACCACAGTGTACAGAGTAACTGCCTGGAAGACATGGGCATAGTCACCTAAGCCAGTAGGGACAGCTGCTGTTAGCATGACGGGGAGGGGTGCATATAAGGGGACATAGCCAGCCACTGTAGTAATGTAACTGAACATGTTGCCACCAGAGGTGGAGTTATGGCACAAACACAAAAAACTCTCACTGTCAGGATGCTGGAAAAAAAACTCAAACCGCCTTCTTGGCTGCTTGGATGACAGGTCTGTTCAACAGCGGTCTTGATGATCAGCAGGGTTGTGGGCAAAAGTTATGAAAAAAAAACATGGAAAAAGTATAATTTTTTTTTGGTGGGGGGGGGGGGGAGTAATCTCCATCTATTAATACATACCAACTTCAAGACTGCTATATCTAAGAAAAATGAGAAATCCCTTTGACATTACAACCTTAATCTTAAAATTTACAACACCTGAACTACACATTGATGATGATAAATAAGACTGCCTGTGATACCCCAACACTGGCCCAGTAATCAAGGAGCTTCAATCCTCACCACTGGCAACAGTAAGGAACATACACACTGGGAGGATGACAAGTACATACACAGTAAAGTACAATTTCCCTTAAGAGCACAAAGATATCACAATAAGTCTGGGGCTGGTTTTTCCCCCTTTCTCCATATCCCCAATAAGATTCCCCACTGGCACAGCTATAGGGCTGAGATCTCAGCTGAGTGGCCAAGCCAAAACCTCCAGCACTCTCTCTGTCCAACCAGTGCTTCATGTCCCTGCCCAAGTAGCTGACACACATACACTTTGAGGTTTGATATATACACACACACACACACACACACACACACACACACACACACCTGGGAAAGGCTGGTACAGGTTTACTAGCTATGCCCCTTTCTGCCCAGACTAAAAGGTAGTTCCAGCTGCCACCAGCCACCCTTATCAGCTACTACAAGGCCCTTAACAAAGGGTGTCCAATCCTACTGTGTAATGTTACTACTGATCCGAATGGTAGTCTGACTGAGAGCAAGGTTATTCAGGAGTGGCCTGTACAGTGTCACCAAACAGATATGCAAGAACTCTAAGAGCTTAAATATCTCTAAATAAACCAGCCACAATTAAAAGGTTTAAATATATTTAATAATAAATAAGTAATCAGCTACATCAGAGTTCAAAATCACACGAAATATTTAAAACAACACTGCAGGACAGTTTTAAATAACTAAAGAAAGCATCTAAGCTACACTTTACTATATTCCTATCTGAATCTAAGAGAGTTACTATGCCCTAAAATTGTACTTACAGCAAGGCAAATGCAGATGTGGTAATGAGTGGATGTTCTTGTTAGGTCAAAGACATAATACAAAATGCCCCCCCCCTCTCTCTCTCTCTGAGAGAGTTCTTAGATTAATATCAAATATTACTGCTGGGTTAGCTGGGATGACATCACTTTTTATCACCTGACTTTCAGTTCCCAAGCTATACCCTCCAGTGTCAGAAACTACCCACATTTAACATCTCTCTGTGAAAATGCATAGCCTTCAGATCTTTGCAACTGCTAGAAGACATAAAACACTTACAAAACAATACAGTGAGTCCCATAATATAAATATCATGTCTCCTGTTGACTGAAACTAAAAGATAACTTTTATAGAACAACCATAAAGCAATTTAATTTCACCTTATTTTCTCTGAATTATTTCAAGTTAACCTTTTATGTTCCAGTTGCCACTATTAAAAATATATACATTTACACAGCCACAATAGTTTATACAAATTTCTGTTCTAAGCCAGCAGGGCATGCTATGGTTACATTTTAGCTCACTATATAACACACAGTTCTGTATAAATCATATCAATATTCACAAATGACATAGAATTATTTACAAAATTCCCAATAGCTGGGCTGGCAGTGTGACATTGTCAATCACTACTGAACTAATTCTAAGCCTGATACCAAACTTTAAACATAAATCTGTAAAAAATGCAACCACCATTCTACAACTCAAAAACTGCATATTCAAAATGTCCACAACAACTTTATCAAGATGTGACAGTTCACGTTACAAAGCAACTTTGGTAAATTATATACTTTATGAAAAATTAATGAAAAGTACATAGGCATGCATGTATATGTGTTGCATATATGAGAGGGATGCACACATGCTGTCACATATACATGTACATACAATGTTATGAGCAAAACAAAACTCAATGCCTCCAGCATTGTAAATGATACAAAATATCAGTGCTAGAATCAGTTTTGATCTGCTATGATATCAAGCAATGGGTGGTCATCTGTAAAATTATCAGTTTTTCACACTTTATGAAGATTAGAAATCTTGCATATGGTCACAAATGGCTGTTTATTCAAGTATTTCCATAACTTTATAAGGTACCACACAAACCATCAATATCAGTGTCTCCATCCTAATGCAACTTTAACATGATGACACAATGTTTCCATAAGTTAACTGGAGTAGATATTAAGAAATATGCATAGTATCACAACTAAGTTTAACAATTTTATGAACTATACATTTAATGTGCACAGTGTCAGCACAAAAGGTGCAGTACAGCAACCTATGGGTGTGGTCTCTAATTAATAGCCAACTTGTTGATTGTCCCTTCAATGAAAGCAACTTGTCAACAGCATCGACTCTTCAGCAGTGCACTCTAGTCAAGTGTGTCCAGTTATCACGTGCATTCCCAGCTGGAATGAACATCCACTAAGAACCTCTCTATTACATACACATGCAAGCACATATTCACAAACAAAAACATTTATAAAGAAAGCTTCTCTGGCTCATCAGACCACTGGCACCTTTCAGTGGGGGGAAATGGGCAGTTTGTGCATTTACGTGAAAATCTGAGCTTCCAAAAAATAGATTGTGAAGGAGAAAGCACTTCCTCTATCTTTTCCTCTTGAAAAGTTTAAGAAGGTACAATTTCCTTCCTGACTTGTGGATGTGCTCAGCTTTTCTAAATTGTTTTAGGTGTAGGGGTGGAGGGATTGTGCCACTTATATGTGTGTATACATCTATATGAGTGCTTGAGATGATGAAAGAGTGGGTCTTGAATAAAGTACCGCCACAAACATTTTCTCCTTAAAAAGCTGGAGGAGGAATGAATTCTTTTCCAGTGTTGTGCACACCTGGCCTGAAGTACACTCTTAATGACACTGACTTTAACAAGACAGCACCACTGACTACTCTTCCCAAAGGGAAGAAATCACACAGCAGACCTCAACTAAGATATAAACAGCAGCTTTGTTAGCTGTTCGACACAGGTTTACCTTATTTCTGGTCGTAAATGGTAGCAACAACTAAGTAGACAGTTCGCTTCATAATGAGTTCATCAGACCTACTTAAGACAAAAGAGAAAAAAAATGCTTCCAATGATGTTGGGATGTCATGTGATCTGCAAACATTAAGACTTTTCAATCCATCAAGTTTACTCAAGCAAGCTTCTCCTCTATTTGCCTGGTCTAATTCTTGATCACCTACAAAACCTCCTTTGTTATAAATTTTAGATTTGTATGTAGAGTCAGTCTGCTAAAATGGAAAGTCAAAAAGACAAGGTAGCACAGAAATCCTGAATGTCAAAGTATTGGCCATCAGAAAAAGAAATTTGCCAGGTAAGAATTTTAGTCTAAATAAAGCCAATTTCCAAAAGTTGGAAATACTACACTAACTCAATAGCAAAATTAATATCCATCCCAGGATTGTTATCCTGACAGAAGGTTTTAGATGAAGTACTCCTCTCAGGACAGTACATATTACATCCAGTTGTTTTAGTGACTTGTTCAAAAAAAGCTGAAATAGTCTATAAGGAACCTTAAGGCTGGAGAAAGACAAATTTATAAGAATGAATGAATAATAAACAAAACTACTAAGACTGATGTTGCCTTACCTAACATGCCTTCACAGACTTGGTATAAAGATAATGTCCACGTGCCATACTTTCTTGACCTTCCTTGGGGCAATCTCACATTAGGTAGAAAATGCTGCAGAGCCAGAGAAATTTTCCAGGGTTCCTGACATAAGACACAGACAGTTCTAGCCTTCCTGAGGACCTGACCAATGAGAAAGTATAAGAAAAGAGGAGACATGGAGACAAGTGGAGTGAGTAATGGACATGGGTACCTACCCCTGCCCCAGCATCTTAAACAATTTCCTCTATGCTAGATCAAAGAGGACTTGTTCAGGGACTTCCAAGATGGGTGCACATTGATTAACAGCTTATTTCTAACAGAAACTCAGCAGAGAAGGCCAGTAGACTTGTGTTTATGGGTAAATTTCAGTAACTGGTTAGTAAGTGCACTGCCGGGATAACAGGAATAAAGAAATACAAAAGACCTGGAAAAATCAGCTACAAAAAGTGTGGAAGAAACACTGACTGGGGAAAGTTCTGCAGTTGTTCAGCAAAAAGCAATGCAACCTTCAGATATGACTTCCAATAACCGACAGGAAGACAGAAGACAACTGCATACAGACCTGGCTACTTAAACTCTGATGGTGTGTATCAAAACAAAGGGCTGAAAAAATGGAAGAAGCTTTAAACAGATATTCAGAAGAGATTATAAAGCTATAAAACTCAGTGGTCGAAATTAAGAAAAGGCTGGCTGAATCTGAGACTGCTCAAGAAGAGATGTTTGAAAAAAAATAACAGAATTAAAGGACAGACCACATAGGGAAAACCTGAAATTTTCCGCTATACCAGAAAAGCTGGAAGGAACAGACTGCATTAATTTTATGAAACAACAAATAAGCAAGTGGACTGGTATTCCACAGCAGAAGTTGTTAGTTGAAAGGGCAGATTTTGTGTATGCTCCGAACCTGGCTATAAAAAAGCAACTTTGACCTTTAATAGTAAAGATGCAATCCTACCAGCATAAGGAGTCGATTCTGACAAAACTGCGGCAGAAGGATAAAGTACTAAAAGTGGGAGACAACAGAGTATTCATTGTACACCAGACAGAAGAGGAGCAAATTAAATCCACTAATCAGGGAATGTCGAGATGCAGGTGCGAGATTCAAACTGCTGTACCCAGCAGTCTTCAAGGTATTCTTCCCTGGAGGGACAAAATCATTTTTTGATGAAGTACATGCTAAGGAAGAAATACAAAAGTTTGTCTAACAAAAAGTAAGCTAACAGAAGGAGATTCTGCTTCCTGTTCTTCTGGTAATAAAGTACCTGTGAAACCTTTTCAAAATTTTCAATGGAAAATGTTGGAGAGAAGGAAGGGAGTATGAGAGCTGACTAGAAGAATCGAGAGTACACTGGAAATGAAGCAGAGACAGGATTTTGGAGATGAACAGTAATAAAGCCAGTAACTTAATATAGGATTACAATGCAATAATTATATTGGTGAAATATGACATAACAAGAAAATCTGGAAATATTGGACTTTTTCAGAATTTGTTGGACTTGTGGGGAACTCTCAAGCATATGCCCTACTTTGTCATTAATGTTCAGAAACGTGCTTTGAGGAAGGGAAGAAGAGGGATAAAGTACCAATTTTGTGCCATGTGGTTTTCTTTACATGCTATAAAGTATTTTTTTTTAGTTATTTGAAGTATAATGGGGATTGTAAACATATGCTGCTATTTTATTTCTTTTCTTTCTCCTGTCTTCTCTTTCTTCTTGTTTAGTTTTGAGAAATGTAGGTACTGTAATATAAAAAAAGGCCTGGTTAAAAAGCATGATAAAAGAAAAATTAATGTGCTTTTTCTCATTCTTGCATGGGGGAATGACTGGATTAAAGACTTTGGACTGATTTAGTAACATGTTTTAAGAGAGAGCAAGTAAATGAAAAAGAGCATTTAATATTATGAGGGTTTTTTCTAGCAAATACATGTATGCACAGTAACAATTCTGCACCTGGTCTTTATGTTTCCATGGAAACAATCTGATAGAGAGAAACTGGCTACAGTCTGTTGGAGAGTGATTTGCTGAGGAAAAAGAAAGAAAAGAAAAGAGAAACTGGCTAGGAGATAATGTTCTCTAAAAGCATCCAGGGGCTTCACAAGGTAGTTAATGTTCTCTGAAAACATTCAGGGATTTTTCCAGCTGGAAGAGCTATAAAAATAAGACAAAACCAATCAGCACTTAGTAGAAGCACAGGCTGCACCATGCGTCTTAAAATGGATAACTTTTCTTTTAGGTTAACTCAAGTCTGAGAGTGTGGCCGTCAGTTTGTGACTTTTATTCCTATTACTTAGGAGGGTAAAACTTCAACATTTGAAGGTGTACATAGTTTTGTGTGTTAGCATTAAGTTAATAGGTTTTAGGGGAGTATTGGGGGTGTGTTTGTTTCTTGTTTGAGAGCTTTCAATAAAACAAAAAGTTTTATAAGATGTGACATAGGCTCAAATGGATACGACAAGCAACAACTGTATAAATGTTCAACCTGACAAACAGTGTACGCATGCACCACAAGAGCTGGAAAAGACATTTAACAAAAAAGGTGTTGTACATAAAAGGTGGGAATAATAACTTTTTTAATACAATGATGCCTTTTTTAATGTCTTTAAACATAAAGTACCTCATAGATAAATACAAAAAAGAAAGAGTAGTGAACTATATTAAAAAATGCAGAGTGCAAATATCTATGTTACAGGAGACACATTTACAAAGAATTGAACGTGTGAATTTGATAAAGAAAGGTTTTCAGGATGGTTATTCAGCAGAATACCTGGGAAAAGGAAAACAGGAGTACTTATATTAATTGCAACAGGAGCTCCAATAGTGATACAGGAAGATAAAACAGATAATAATGGCAGATTTGTTGTGACAAGGAGCTACTAGCAAGGGAGGAGGATTTGACTGGCATGTATTTATATTCCACCTAAAACTGCTATAATAGAGCTTAAGACAATTCTGGGAGAAATAATCAGTTTTCAGCAAGGAATATTACTTATAGGTGCGGACTGGAATTAGATTTGCACCAGTGAAGATGTGTCTGGGGGGCCCAGAAAGGAAAATATAACAAAGGATGGTAGATTCTTGAAGAAAGTTATGAAAATATTTGGCATGGTAGACGCAAATTCAGTAATAAGAGTTTGGAGGTAATTTACATATTATTCCTCAAAATATAAAAACTAGGCTAGGCTAGACAGAACTTACCTCTCAACTGTAGAGATTTTCGCAGAATGTCCAGATTTTTGTCTCATATTTCTGGCCTATTTTTCATAAAATTGTGGTTTTCTAGTAAATTAGTAACAAACCATTTCAGGTTGAAGTTAGAAGATAATGGCAGACATTTGAGTTTCAGACTTCATATCCTTCAGAAAATTCATACTAATGCAAAACCTGTTATTCTATCAACTTTCTAAGTTTGTAAGACCAATATTTTAAAAGTGTCTCTATTTTTAGGCCTTTGTCCCCCCCAATATTCATGGCTTTGTCCAGATTTCTTGCTGTAAGAGGTTGAAAGGTATAACAGAACTTACATTCACAGGAACATGTGCATTTGATTGAAGGCCTTGATACTCACCCAATAACTATTTCAGGTCATGCGCCAATAAAAGCTAAAATAAAAGCACATGGTAATGAAATAAAAATGAGACACTGGCACTTTCCCACCCATCTGTGGAAAAGAGAGGAATTTAAGGAATAGGTAGTGGAGATTATTCAGGAGCTGTTAAAGATGATAGAAATATCTTCTAAAAATATTGCTAGGGAGTGGGATAAAATTAAGATGGAGATTAAAAATAGACTGGAAATAAAAAAGTTAGCTATGGTTAAGAAGCAACAAGAATTTAGAGGGAATGACAAACAAGAGGATCAACTGCAGAATGCTAGGCAGAAATTAAGGGTTTACCTTGACAATAGGCCCAAGCTTAGAAAGATTGCTGTTGAGCAACTGTTTTTTTGATAACACTAGAGCACAATGACTCAGGCAGCAGAAAGTAGAAAGAGCTGGCGCCAAACTTAGGGAGCCTGTAACATGGAAGGTAACAAGAGATCCTGTAGAGATATTAAAAATATTTCATAAATTCTATGAGAGTCCCTATAAAGCAGAGAAATATGAAAATCAAGAAAAGATACAAATCGAAATGTTTACTGAAGAATTAAATATGCCAAGGTCAGAGGTAGATGAGGCTAACAGTTAGGGCAGGAGGAGAAGAGATAATTGTGAAACATAACCAACCTGCAGGAAAGTCCCCAGGAATAGATAGTAATTCTGTGGAAGTTTGGAAGCTATGCAGAAAAAATCTGATAAAGATCTGGAAGGTTTTGTTTAACAGTATCTTAAGAGGAGAAGTACCACTATCCTAGAAGAAAGCAGTGGTAGCTGTAATACCTAAAGAGGGTAAAGATCTATTAGATCCAGTTTCATAGAGACCCATTTCAATACTACACCATGATTATAAAAGTGCTCATGTCTATAATGGCTAAAAGAATGGCAAAAGTAATACCAAAACTGAGATATGGATCAATGTAGTTTTGTGGAGGGTAGGCAAACATTTGACAACATTAACAGAACACTGATGATACATCCAGAAGGAAGCAGAATGTAAGAAAATGCCATTGTTGTTGGTGGGTCCTGATGCACAGAAAGCATTGGACAGAGTATGCTGGCACTTTATGAGCAGGGCAATGGAAGCATTTGCAATTCCTGAAAAAAATTACAACACTGATTAGGAGGATATATGAAGGATTGAAGGGGAAAATTAAAGTGGGTGGAGTCCTCTCTGATAATTTCTGCTTGAGCAGAGAAACCAAGCAGGGGTGTCTACTTTCCCCTTTACTATTTGCATTATATTTAGATCCCCTGTCTAAGAAAATAAGGGACTCAAAACTTCAAGGATATAATTGGTATGGTAGTCAAGAAAAGTTGGCTTTATTTGCAGACAACATTATTTTATACCTGACAAAACTAGAAAAAGACATTACAGTGTTGTGGAACACTTTGAGACAGTTTCAGATCTTTTCAATATACAAAATTAATGAAGCTACAAAAAAGGCAAAAGTGGTAAATTATGTACCCACATATGAACTGGTTCAGGAATATCCATCCATATTTATGGAGACAGGATAAAATGAAGTATTTAGGAGTATGGGTTAAAAATTATTCTAGTGTGGCAGATAAGGATATGCGGGAAGAGACTAAACAAAAGATAATACAAAAACTGAGAAAAGGGAAGCTTTGTTATATGGACAGTAAGATACAAGCAGTTAAATGTTTTAAGTCCCTTTAGTCTTGTAACACGTCAAGCATATTTTTATCAACCAGATGAGAAATTGTGGATAACAATTAATAAGAGATGAAGGACTTTATCTGGGAGGGGAAGACGACAAGAGTCAAGTGGGCTAAGATGATCCTTCCAGCAGAACAGGGCAGATTATGATTACCCAATTTGAAGGGGTATTTCAGAGCTACATAGTGAAGACTCCTACACATAGCACAAGCATAAAACTATAACTCAAAGTGGAATGGGATGATAATGAAACAGGGAGGAAGCTCAAGAAACAAGGAGAGGCAGGGATTTTGGATGCAGGCCTTTAAGGAGGATAACAATAATCATACAGAATATTATATCCATAAAGTAGCAGAAAGTTCTAAGAGCTACACCAACATGGCAATGGAGAAAGGAGATTCTGTCGCTAGGGATGTCTGCAATTAGGGATACAGATAATAGGTAAAATGAGGCTGGAATTTATTTCAGAAAACTGGCAAAGGAACCAAGGTATTGGGAGCAAATAACCAGAAAGGGAAAGATGATAGAATGGGAAGAAGCCAATAATTTATTTGGACTGCAGGTTAGAGATTGCGCTCCCTATCAGGGATTAATATCAGAGTATAGGCAATGAGAAAGAAATAGGGGTGGGTCCTAAATAAAAGACCAGCACTGGTAGAGTTTTTAATAGAATCTAGAACAGAAACTGCTTTTAAGAAAGGAATAATTAGTAGAACATGTAAAATATTGCATGTTAACTATCATATCAATCAGGGAAGGTTAGAAAGGATTGGGAAGAGAGACTGAATAAGCAGTTCACAAATAAACAATGGGGGGGATATATGTATGTCTCCCAAATATGCAATAAAATCTAGATGATTAAGTTTCTTTGCTTGAAAGTGCTTACATAGGTATTTTTATACCCCAAGTAAGACTCCAAAGAATTTTTCCTCAGGTAGACAGCAAATGTTGTAGGTGTGATGGCGAAGAAAGAGGCAACTGGGAACATATTTTCTGTCCATGTAATGAGTTGCCAGACTTTAAAAATTCCCTGTAGACTTCTCAATCAGAAATACTGGGTGAGTAAATTGGTATAACTAAGGAAAACATTTTTTGGGCTATGACTGCCATAGTAAGGCCTTGCTGAGCCTAATAATGGCAGCTGCTAAAAAAGCAATTACTAGAAAATGGAAATCAAAGTCTAAATCCACTGTACTAGAAGTAGTGAATACATTAACAGAGATAAAACAACTAGAACTGGGATCTTTAAAAAAGAGTAGGAGCAAATTACATACAAAAAATGGGAATTATAGGAACAAAACTTGCAGAGAAGGAATAAGGTTTAAAAGAAGGCAGGATTTAAAGTAGCTAAGTAATTTGACTGACTGAAGAGATTATAAGTGCTGTATAATGTTTCCAACTAAAATTATGTCAATATGGTTTGTTTTCATTCATATAAATGTAAGATTGCTTATGTTATACATGATAACGTAATAAAGATGTTTACCGTTTAAAAAAAATCCCCAAACAATAGAGGATATACCCTGAAAGGACTTCCACCACATAACTCAGGTGGGGGTTCTAGGAGACAAATCCTCACATCCCAGGAGTTCAAAGCCATGGAAACCACAGCCACTCCAAGAGAGAAGACAGAGAGGGATTTCAGTCAACACCCCCCTCACACCAATTGCCTGAACCACCCTGAGACTAAAGGAACTTCTACTAGTGAAAGTAAAATGATGCATATGTAAGGAGAAAGAAACACACAAAGCTTCATGAAGAACAAAACTATCTTTCTTAAAACTAACAGAGCCAAAGAAGAAATGTCCACTTTATATTGAAATTTATGAAGCTCAAGAATCTATGCTGAATGATGTGATGATTAAGAAACAGCAGAAATATGGTTACATCACTTTGTAATTTAAAATCAGAAAACAGCAATAACAGCATATAAAAGCTTTACCATAGCATCAGCACTGATGACATTCCCAAGACTGTATTACAACATTTGGTACCAGCTGTTAAAATACTTACAAGGTTCTAACAGAAAATCTGGAAAAAAAACATCATGGCTTACAGACTGATAAAGATGTGGGTTTATGACAATCATGAATACAGGTGATCTGATACATTGCAAACATTGTTGCACACTTGCTCTGATCTCATTACAAGCAAGTCTTTTAAGTATTATTCAGCAGAGATTACAACCACACTTACAATAAAATGTGCCAGAAATTCAAGCAGGATTTCAGAAAGAACACAAAGGAAGACAAAAATCATCACATATGTGAAACAGATTCTAGAAAATAAAAAAGAATATCAAAATAATATCTATGTATTTCATTGATTATACCATGGCCTTTAACTGCATAAAGCTTGAAAACTTCTAGGCCACTTTGAGAAACATTGGTATAACACTGTACCTGAAACTTCTCATGCACAGTTCTTAGAATGATCATGAAACAAGAGTTAACCAAGAACAAAAAGGAACAGTTAAGAATTGTTAAAGGTGTATTATAAGGCTGTTTTATCTTCCCCATACTAGATTAATTCATACAAACTAAACCATCACAGCAGCAGGAATACATGAAGGAAACTGTGGTGCGAAATCTGGTGAACTCAACAATCCTCACTTTGCTGATGAAATCAAATTCCTGGATGGAAATGAAGACTATCCAAAATATCTGCTTATTAAAATTAAACACAGTCTCAAAATAGGTTTGCCCATTAATATACAAAAGACAAAGATCCCGCTAACTGGTTAACAGTAAGAATGGAGAAGAAACAAACAAAAAGCATTAGCATGTATGTATTTCTGAGCTATGATACAGAATCAGAATTGACTAAACAAGGTAAGGCCTTGCTGTCTCTAATTATGGTGGCTGCCAAAAAAGCAATTACTAGAAAATGGCAATCAAAATCTAAACAAACTATATTATAAGCAGCGAATACAGTAACAGAGATAAAACAACAGCAATTAAGATCTTTAGAAAAAGGTAGCAGCAAACTACATAGGAAAATATGGGAATTGTGGGAACAACACATATAGGGGAAGAATGAGGTTTAAAAGAAGGCAGGACTTAAGCTATGTAATGTTCGACTGAAAATGACTGGATAGATAATAAGTGATCTACAATGTTTGCAACTGGGAGTGTGTCATTATGGTTTATGATGTAAAATGCTTGCAACTAGGACTGTGTCGGTGCATTTTTTTCCCCCATTTATATAGATGTGTGATTGCTTATGTCATAAGTGATGAATTAATAAAGATGTTTCTTGTTTAAAAAAGGGGTAGGAATTGAATAATGTATGTAATGCTACTTAGGTTATATGGTGTGTGTGTGTGTGTGTGTGTGTGTGTGTGTGTGTGTGTGTGTATATATATATATATATATATATATATATATATATATATATATATATATATATATGGATCCATTTTGTAATTTTGAAATACTGAAATCCTGAATTTCAGTATTTTGAAATCACAAACCCGAATGCCCAAAATACCGAAAACCTGTAATGCGGGGTCCTTTTTTGTTATTTTATAGCCCTCCACCTCTGCAAAACACCTGTCAGTGTATATATGCACTCAGTAGTGAAACCAAGAGCAAACATGTAATATCCCAGTCACATAAGCACAGTAGTCCAGTACTCCCATTTGTAAACTCCATATGCACTCAGTAGTGAAACCAACAGCAAACATGTAATGTCCCAGTCACATAAGCACTCTTGTACATTACCCACATTTGTAAGATCAATGCAATAGCCTTTAGGAACTCCATGGTGGTATATTCCTCCCTATGTGAAAGTATACTCTCGAATTGCGCATGCCTTCTCAGCACCCTACGCCATTTTAGTGTGGGCAGACACCCACTAGCGAGGTGGGTTCGTAACTTATCTACCCTATCCCTGTTCCCTTGCTAATGTCTGCATCAAGACAGACAGAGGTCGGTTGCCTTGGCACCCAATAAACATTTTAGGCGCTGGTGCCAGACTTCAACAGAATTCTGGGTTCAGGGCAGAAAAAGTGTATTAAGTTCATGCACATTTCAAAACCCTACTGGGAATAAAGGTGGGAAGCATGAAACTGTAGCGGTTCTGGTGATGAAATGCCTCTTATGGCCCAACACATACAAATCCCCAAAATAATTAATTCCCTCCCCTCTGGAGGGTACACCTCTTTCAAGTCCAAAAATGCCTGCACAACATCATCTTCAGGCAGAAATGCTAGTGCTATGAGGCACTTAATTGCAATCTGAAAGTTGATATCTGTATTATAGGAATGTGCTAGTCCCAATTGCTGGACCTTGCGCCACACACTCCTACCGAAATGGAACAGGCACCCTTTCGACTTTACAGCATTGATGTTGGTTCTGATGCTCTTGATTGCAGCAATCTCAAAGTCGCACAGCACATATCTGAGTGAGGTCTCGAAACTCTGATTCTCCAACAGATGGAACACACAGTCCCACATAGCATTGTAGGCCCTAAGGGACTTCCTGCTCATTAGACAATACAGCAGCGGTAAAGATCTGCTGTATCTGCCACAGCGGAGTAGCCCATGGATGCTGTAGAACTGCCTACAGATGACACCCTTGTAGAAAAAGATGCCATCCATTAAACAAATGGTGGCATGGCTGAGGTCATACAGGCTGCTGACTGTGCTAATCACAATAACAATGTTGTCACTGGACGCATCCACAACTCATTTCTCGAGGAACGTGCCACTCTTACTGGGATAGTCCTGGATATTGAGGGTGCGTAGATTGAGGCTAGACCTCACTTTTGAGCTGGTAGCTTTTCTGTGCACTCTTCACACTTGCTGTAGCAAAGCTCTCCTGGTCGGCAGGTCTGGGACCACATCTATGGACGTGGATGCTAGTGCGTTCCTCTACAAGTAAGCATGGGGAATCTCTGGAGACAGCCGCCCTGTGCTTCAGTTTAGCACACATGCTGTAGCTCTCCAGCTCTGTTGGGTCACCGCTATGGTTGTGAGCAGCTGACTTACACATCCTTTCACTGGTAGGTATGGGAGCAGTAATCACCCTACCTTTGCATTTCATTGCAGCCTTTCACTTGCATCACCAGTAGTGTCTGTTTGGCCCCTTCTTCTCCAGGTGGTAGACAAATCCATCTATGATCATCACTTGTTTGCCTTTCTGTGACACCATGGTTTCGTACACGGCACCTATACTTCTGGGTGAGGGAAAGCATGGAGATGCCGTTGCAGTTTGGTACAACGTACATCCTGCTACGGATGTACTGCCTGATTTTAAAGTGTTTTCGGGCTTCTAAGTCCCGGGATAGTGCATTTTCGGGTTTGTGAGCATTCAGAATTGTAAGTTCGAAATACTGAAATTCGGGATTTCAGTATTTCGACATTACAAAGTGGATCCATATATATATATATATATATATATATATATATATATATGTGTGTGTGTGTGTGTGTGTGTGTGTGTGTGTGTATGTTTCAAGCATAATGTTTGTTCGTTTTAACTTAATACAGTTTGATTATTTCTATATAAATGTGAATGTCCTATGTCACAAGTGATAATTTAATTAAGGTGTTTAACAATATAAATAAAAAATGAAAAGCAGTTATGAAACCCTGATAATAAACTGCTCTTGGCAAAACATCCATGAAAAATTTAGATAAGATTTTTAAGCATAGAGATGTATCTTTGTGCATGAAATTTCAACTTGTCCAAGCCGTAGTACTTTCAATAATGTCACAGAGATGTGAAAGTGGGACAGTGAAGAAACAAGATAGGAAGAAAACAAGTACATTTGTGAAGATTACTGCATATACCATGGACTGCCCATACCAATTTACATAAACCCAAAAATAATAAATACGACTGAAAGATGCTTCCAGGTTGTAGATCAGAGCATAAGTATGTGTGTGCTATATCTTTAAGAAGCATGTGAGGCTGTACGTGCATCTATAAACTGCAGACACGTGCATTCCCTAGTGCCATTTTGAAGGAGCAGCCAGAGAGACAGCACACATGATGACAGGTGTTAGTTTGTCTTCTGTAGGAATGTGTTTGTATAAAATAATGCTGCTTGAACAGAACCCACGAAGATTCTTCTAGTGTATCCTAAAACAGGAGTGCGACATGATGTCATAACCAGGACTGAAAAATTAAGAATATCTGGAGCCATGAGATGCAAAGATGACCGTGAAGATAAAACTGAGACAACAGAGCCAGAAAGAATCAAATGTAATGAAAAATAGCACGCACTACTTATTTGATACGAAGGACAAAAATGGGGCATTACAAAGGCACAAATCACATTATCAGGTAAGCAGAAAGCACAAAAACCTTGTTAACTAAAGAAAATGTTTAAAATAAAAGCATTTGACGAAAAGATTAACAGTAAAGTAAATCAAGCATGTTTAAGGTAAAACAAGCATGTTTAAAGTAAAATGAATGTGTTTAAGGCAAAGCTAGGCATGTCTAGAGTAAAACTAGCACAAGAAAAGTACATTGGGCAGGAAAAGGGCTTAAATGAGCAAAACGAATATAAGAAAGAAAATAAAGGGCACATTAAACAAAAATAAAGCAAGGCGACTGTGTGTTTTGACAAAGTGCTATATTTGGGCATAACTATGACTTTGTATTGTATTTGTATTGTATCAAGGGCATAACTAAAGTTATTTGAAGCATCTCAAAATGTGTAAAAGTGCTTACAGTGTTTGCTTATTACTGTGCATGTATTTCAAAAAGTTTATTGTGTGCAAAGTGCAACTATTTCATGAAGTACAGTCAAGTATAGCCATTTCGAAAAGTTTCTTGCATTGGGTGTGTCTATTCGCAAAGTGGCATCATTACAGAGTGCTTTTTGTACTGTGAAGAGTTGCCTAGCATTCTGGGGACATTTCAGTGTGCTGTATGCAGTTATTCGCAAGGTGCAATTACTTTGAAAAGTTACTGAGTTTTGGGCAACAGATGTTCGGTTTATTCACATTACGCAGTTAACTGGCATGCTTCTTACACTGATAAGAGGTGTTTTCTTGCAAAAGACGACATTACAAGAATATTATAGTGCTCATGGATTATTCAGTCGCATTGTAAAGTTCTCGAATGTTTCTTAAAATGATAATTGACTTTAGTGGATGATGGTAAATGACTTTAGCATTTAGCCTTTCCAATGATATTGCAAAAGTACCAAAACACCCGAGAAGCTTATTTCGTAAAATCCAGTTATTCGAAGGTACTATGAGTTTGTTCATTTGTAGAATTCCAAAAAGCACAAAAGGTGTAAGTTCAGAGCACAAAGGCATTGGACAAAAACTAGCATTATTTTCTGGCATATGTGTTTGTGCTTATTTGCAAAACCCTTCGCTGGTATGTGTTAATATGGCAGATGGATTTTGAAACCCCCTGCCACGTGTATTTGATCAAAATATTGTAGAGAAAGAAAAGTTGTGTAAAAATCTTACCATAACCATAGATGTCCTACTCTTCCATGTTGCGGTATTCTGCATATGGGTTTACCCTTCAGTCTCGCGTATGTACGGCCAGTATTCAAAAGCTTTCAGTCCCTCTGCAGTGCGTGAGACATCTGACATGGACGAGAGTTTGTGGGCCATAAATGGTGACGCCGGCACGCAGCAGCCCTCAGAACAGAAGCCCCAGTTGGGGCCAGTCCTGTAAGGGCAACGTCATATCACTGTCATCCAGAAAGGGAAGTAAATAGCTGACAAGAGGGGAAGGAGGGTGGGAAGGCCATCTATTGCTATGGTAAGATTTTACAACTTTTCTATGTCCTTCTCTTCTCATGTTGCAGTATTCTGCATATGGGTGAGTGCCAAAGCTCACCGAGGTTGGGGTGGTGGTCTAGAGGCAGACTTCAGGAATCCATGACGGATAGCCCTGGCGAACCCTTCCCTGGACCTGGAGATGAGGTTAAGTTTGTAGTACTTAGTGAAGGTGTGGACCGAGGACCAAGTAGCAGCTTCCAGGATAAAAGAGGTATCCAGACCCTTGAAGAAGGCTCCTGAAGATGCCATTGTTCTTGTGGAATGAGCTTTAACTGTACCTTGCAGGGACTTACCATGGAATTGGTAGCAGAAGGCAATGGCCTTGGAGATCCAAGTAGAAATAGTCTGCTTGGTCACTGCCTTCCCCAGAGCTCTGGGGTGAAAGGATACAAAACGTTGGTCAGCCTGTCTTATAAACTTGGCATTGTGCAGGTAGAATCTGATTTGCCTGTGAACATCCAAGGAATGCAGCACTCTCTCACTGTCTCTTTGTGGGTTTGGGAAAAAAAATGGGTAAATGTATGGCCTGACTGTGGAACAAGTCATTGACTACCTTGGGTATGAAGAACGGGTTTGTCCTGAGGGTAACCCTGTTCTTGTAAAAAAACGAGGAAGGCAGGTGTAGGGACACTAATAGAACAGTTTTCCAAGTATAGTGCTTTAATGAGGCTTTGTCTGCTGGCTCAAATGGAGGTAGCGTAAGCTTCCTGAGCACATAGTTGAGGTCCCAAGGTGGGGTGGGTGGGTTTCCTGGGGGGCCAAAGGTGCAGTACCCCTTTGAGGAAGAGTTTGCAAGGGAGTCTGGATGCTGATGGGGGATCCAGAGGCAGGCAAGCAGAAATAGCAGACAGATGGGCTTTGATGAATGAATAAACCTGGCCAGTCTGTAGTAGCTCATACAAATAAGACAGCACTAGAGGGGGTTCACTGAGAAGTGGATCCAGCTGTCTTTTAATGACACCAAATAGTGAACCGTTTCCACTTGGAGATCTGGTTTCCCGGCCTCCTGCAGGACACTGAGCAAGTCCTCATTGTAAAGGTGTCTAAATGGGATCAGAATTCTATCAGTCACAGGGTAAGGTGCAGAATCTGCCACTGTGGATGGATTAGTGACCTATTGTGCTGTGTGAGAAGGCCTACTCTGGGTGGTAACTTGTGGTGACTGCCCTTCAACAAGTGTAGGAGTAAGGGGAACCAGTGCTGCCTGGGCCAGTAGGGAATCACCAGCAAGATTTTCGGATTGTCCTGCTGAATTTTCAGCAGGACCTTCTGAATGAGTGGGAAGGGGGGAATGCATATAAATATTTCCCCTTCCATGAAATTGAGAAGGCATCTTTTGCCAGTGTCTGTGGTTCTGGTGTCCTGGTACAAAAGCCAGAAAGTTGCCTGTTGATGGTGGAGGCAAACAGGTTTATTTGAGGTAAACCCCACCTGTGGACCAGATCTAGGAAGACATCACTGTGCAGCCTCCATTCATGGTTGTTTGTACTGGCTCTGCTCAAATAATCTGCCTGTTTGTTGTGGAGAGAGGGAATGTGGGTCACCTGCAGGGAGATTCCCTGTGAGGTGGCCAATTCCCAGACCAAAAGGGCTAGCCTACAGAGCAGGTAGGACCTGGTCTCTCCCTGCTTTTTGATATACCACAGTACAGTGGTGTTGTCTGTGTATATCAGAAGTGTCCTCTGTTGCAAGAAAGGTTGAAATGCATGGAGGGCTAGAAGGATTGCCCTCACCTCTCTGGCACTGATGTGTTCTGATTTAGGGTGATTTGGCCACAGGCCCTGCACCTGTTGGTGTCTGAGGATGGCTCCCCATCCGAGGTCGGAGGCGTCTGTGTGCATGGCCTGAGTGGGTCCGGTGGTTGGACCAAGGACCAAGTAGCAGCCTGGGTGGCATTTTATCTGAGAAAACCATCATAGTATTTCCTTTTTTTGGCAGGGTAGAAGGGCCACAATGTGCTCCACAGGCTGGCTGTGTTGCTTCCAGACTGAGCGAATGTACCACTGTAGCTTCCTCATGTGTAGCCTTGCTAAAGGAAGCAAGGGTATTCTGGCTGCTATGTACCCCAGAAGCTTGAGGTACTGCCTTGCAGTACCTCAAGCTTCTGGGGTACATAGCAGCCAGAATACCCTTGAGGTATTCTGGCTGCTATGTACCCCAGAAGCTTGAGGTACTGCCTTGCAGTCAACTCTGTAGACCGAAGTATGAGGAGATGCTCTGTCAGGGAGCTCACTTTTGGAGGAATGCCTCCATGAGATCTGAGCAGATCCTGCACCAGAGGAATGCAATGTCCTGTGTTGGTTGAAGATGGGATTTTAGTAGGTTTATCTGAAATCCCAGTGACAGTAGTAGGGTCACCACAAACTTGATGTGCCCTTGGAGTAGTTCTTCGCTGGCAGGCTGGATCAGCATGTTGTTCAGGCAGGGGAATATCTGTATTCCCTTTGTTCTGTAGTAAGCCACCACAGGTGCCAAGCATTTGGTAAAGACTCTGTGTGAGGTGGAGAGTCCACCAAAGGGCAAGGCAGAGAAATGCAAGTGAGAAGAGCCCACCAAGAATCTTAAATATTTCCTGTGGGAGGGCCTGACTGGAATGTGGAGATAAGCATCCTTTATATCTAATGTAGGGCTGGCAGGGTTAGCATTTTGAAGGTAGGGGACCGTTAGGAAGAGGTTGAGATAGGAGAGGTCTAGAATGGGTCTCCACAGTCCATCCTTCCTGGGGACCAGGAAGAGCCTTGAATAGAAACCTCTTCCTTCTGCAGAGGAGGGGACTGTCTCTATAGTACCCTGATCTAACAGTGTCTGCACTACTGGTTGTAACAGGTGCAGCTGCTGAGTAGGTGCTCAAGGTATGCCCTGCCATATGGGAGGGGAGATCTAGGACATGAAGTAACCATTTTGAAGAATGGACAGGACCCAGTCATCTGAGCTGAGAAGGGTCCAAGGAGGGAGGCAGTGAGAGAGGCGGGCAGACAGAGGTACAGAAGGAGGGGGAGACAAGACTGGCAGGCAGTCAGATGCTACCTGTCCTGTCTTGAAATAGGGTCCTCTGGCTAGAGGGAGGGGTTGCTCTAGGTGGAGGAGGTGGTTTCCTTGTGGGCCTATGAGGCGTAGAAGGAGGAGGAGGTCGGAAGTGCTTCCTAATAAACTGGGTTTTGAAAGGATAGTTTCTATGGGTGAGACCAGTAAATGTTTAAGATCCTGCATTTCTTTTCTTTTCTGTTGCAGAGATTTAAAGAGGTGTGCCACCTCAGAGCCACAAAGTGGAGCATTGTCCAGAGGGGCATCAGTGAGCTTTGCCCTTAAGTTTTCTGGCAGGGGGTTATAGGCGAAGCCAAGAGTATCTGCATAAGGCAGATGCTGATGCTGCTGACCTGGCAGAGGATTCAGAAGCATCATAACTACACTTGATAGAGTGTCTAGTGATCTGGGATGAAAGAGCCAAGAGAGAGGACAGTGATGCTTTGGCAGGGGAGTCTGGAATATCTGCCAGATGTTTGTTAGCAGATTGTAAGAAAGACAAGGTATACTTGGCCATGTGGGTCTGATAGTTTGTGGCTCTAAAAGCCAAGACAGCAGAAGTATAAATCTTTTTGTCCAACCTTTCCATTGTTTGCTGCCTTCGTCAGCTGGGAGAATGGTGGTAGTGGGCAGGAGTTTGGCTGCTTTGTCAATGGCAACAGATACACTGAAAGGGTCAGTCGGTGGGCACTTGATCAGATATTTGGCAGTGTCAGGTACTTTCTAAAGCCTGTCAGGCTGTGTGAGGCAGGAGGTTGTGAGTCAGGGTTCAAAGATGCAGAAGAAAAGGCATCTTGAAAGGCAGGCAGGATGGGGGGGAACAGCAGATGGGCTATGGGTTTCCATTTGAATGAGGTCATAGTACCTCTTTTGTACCTCAGACAATTCTGAGGGTTCCCACTGAAAATGTTCCTTCATCCTGCTGATTGTTTCAGTGAAGGTCAAGTCTTCAACTGGGGAGTCAGGGTCCAGTAGCTCTTCCTCTGGGGATCCATACCCCAATGAGGAGGAGAGTTGTAAGAAAAGAGATTCCTCAGAGGAATCTGAAAGGACCTTCTCTTCCCTAAAAGCTGGATCAGTAGGCATAGGCCTAGGGCTCATGACAAGAGAAGGAGTGGAGGCAGTAACAGCTGTGGTACTCCTCAGTGCCATGAAGGCACTGAAGAGGCTTTGGCTGAAAGCCTGCCAATCAGGCATGCTTTCTGTAGAGGGGGAGATATGTTTCCTTTTTTCCCTTCTTTTAAGAGGGCCTGTGGATGTCTGTCTAGAAACTGGAGACTGCAAGGGATCGGGAGGCTCAGACGGCTCTTCAGGAAGCACAGGTTCCCCCA
Organism: Protopterus annectens; assembly: GCF_019279795.1. Taxonomy (NCBI): domain Eukaryota; kingdom Metazoa; phylum Chordata; order Ceratodontiformes; family Protopteridae; genus Protopterus; species Protopterus annectens. The sequence goes on from NC_056725.1 coordinate 1,421,946,624, forward strand.
CTGTCATCAGTCAGCATTGCTGGAATAGCCTCTGCAGATGTGCTCTCACCCAAGGATGGCGCGGATTCCTTAGAGGTACCCACGACCTCCGAAGTGGCAGATCCAGAACTTGATCCTGGAACTAGGCCTATGTCGACCACAGGCTGGGGATCGGCCGGTAGAGGCTCAGCAGTAGACGAAAGCTGTAAGGTCCTGGCCTCCTTTTTAGGTGGATCTGTGGAGAATTCTGAAGTGCTCTCCATCCAAAGCGTTAGCTGTTTCAGACATTGGTTTTAAAGGTAAAGATTTAGCGTATGCAAGTGACTATGCAAAGTTTTCTGTACGAACGCCTGGCAGATCTGGCAGGCTTTATGGTCGTGCGACCATCCCAAACAAAAAAGGCACTTGTGGGTGTCCTTATGAGGGATCTGGCGGCCACACTGACAGTTACCCTTTCTGGATGACATGAACAAACAATATTAAAAGTATGAAGGACTGAAAAGGTCCCCAATGGGGTACTTAACTGAAAAACAAATCCAACGTCAGTGGTAACAGGAACACCTGGCATACGACTGGAGGCTGAAATGTTCTGAGGGCTGGTGCATGCCAACATCACCTTTATGGCCCACAAACTCTCACCCATGTCAGACGTCTCACGTACCACAGAGGGACTGAAAGCTTTTGGATACTGGCCATACATACGCGAGACTTAAGGATAAACCCATATGCAGAATACTGCAATATGGGAATAGAAGGACATTTGGAGAATATCTGAGCAACAGTACAATATTTGTATACAAGCAACTTATGCAGATAGAGATGCACGCTCCAAGGCATTCATTTTGCTAAACCTAGCTGGGTCAGAGGTGATAGAAAGAGAAAGTTCATTTGTGTATGCACCAGCAGTATATGAAACAGAAGGTGCAGACCACCACATTGTTGTACAAGCTGAATCAAGGGAAAACCCTGAGTGTTTGAAGCGCAAGTTCAGAGAAATGTGTAATCCTCAGACAAATATTATGTTAGAGAGGCATTTGTTTTACACAAGAGATCAGAAACCAGGGGAAACGTGCAGCTTATATAACTGACTTGAGAAACAGAACTAAAATGTGTTGGTTTGGTGATTTAAAGGATGAACTGATAAAGGAGAGGCTTGTGTGTGGTTTTAATAGTGCTGCCGTGAAAAAGATTTTACTTCAGGACAGTGATTTAATGTTCAGCAAATCCATAGAGATTTGTAAAATCCATAAGATGACAGAAAAACACACGAGTATGCTTGCGAGTGACAAGAGTATGGTTTCAGCTGGCTCCAGAGCAAATGTAGACAGTATGCAACATGTGGCAAACGAGAGCAGTTCTAAGCATGTGGCAGCTACAAGGTTTCCAAAGAAGGCATGTGGCTTTCCAGAAAGTTCTAAGAAAGGAGTTTACACCAGCTCAGTGCAATACAAGCATGAATCAGCAAAACCCAAATCTAGCTTTATGGTTAACTATCGCAATTGTGCTGTGAATCATGAATCTAAAAGAGAGAAGTGCTTAACATATGGTCAGCAATGCCACAAGTGTAAAAAATGGAATAATTTCCAAAAGTTTTGCAAATCAAGTAAGCCTCATGCAGTTGTAAAGAATGGTCACACAAAAAAGCAAGCTGATCAAGTAGAGCTCAAGCAGTCAACTTTCTATGTAGATGGTGTATCAGTGCTTGGTGAAGGAGTTGATGCAATGAACTTATTAACAAGAAGTGAAGTATTTTGTCCTGGCCAGATTAATGGAAAATCCACAGAACTCAAAGTAGACACTGGGTCAAAGTGTAATGTTATATCAGCAAACACTTTTGCTAGAGTGAGAACTAAGGAATAACTCAATGTAACCAGTAGTGCAAGACTGGTTGCTTATGGAGGTGAAGAAATTCAAACCGAAGGTTCAGTGATGCTTTCACATTATTTGGCCAAGAACTGTTACACTTGTTATTCTATGTAGTCTGAAGACCAGAGCAATCTTTATTGGGTCTCAGATAGTTTAAGAATGAATCTGCTTTCTTTTGCTAAAGAAATCCATCACACAAGTGCATTTCCGAGTTCCAGTTTTTCAGAAGCCATTTTCTCAGAGTATGCTGATGTTATCAATGACAAGTTAGATAAACTTCCAGTTGTGTATTCCATGAAGTTAGACCCAGAGGTCACTCCAGTGCTCAAACCAGCAAGAAGAGTTTCAATATCTATCCAAGGCAAAGTTAAAGCTCAGCTAGATAAAATGGTGCAGCAAGGTGTGATTTGTCCAGTCACAGAGCCAATGGAATGGTTGTCCTCCATGGTAGCCATGCATAAAAAAAGGCTCAGATGAAATCAGAATATGTATTGACCCAAGAGATCTGAACAAAGCATTGAAAAGATCACATCATCCAATGCACACAGTCGAAGATGTTGCAGCTCTAATACTGAATGCTACTGTACTTTCTGTTTTGGATGCAAAGAGCTCATTTTGGCAACTGATGCTAGATCGCAAATCCTCATTTTTAACTACTTTTGGTACTCCATTTGGCAGATACAGATTCCTAAGGATGCCATTTGGAATAAATTCTGCAAGTGAAGTCTTCCACCATGCAATGGAGCAAATTTTTTTGGGTTATCCTTGTACCATAATAGCAGATGATCTACTGGTTGGAGGCAATAGTGAAGCAGAGCAGGATGCAGTATGCTCAAATTGAGAAGGAGCTTTTGGCAATAGTATTTGTATGTTCCAAGTTTCATGATTATATTTATGGTCGAGCTATTCAAATCGAAACTGATCATCAACCTCTAGTTACTATTCTAAAGAAGACTATGTATTCTGCTCCAGCAAGATTACAAAAAATGATGCTCAAATTGCAAAAGTACAATTTCAAAATGGTCTACACAAACAGTAAATTGCTACATCTGGCTGATACCTTATCCAGATTGCCCAGAAATACCACAGACCAGCTTAACACAGAGAATTGTGACTTTGATGTGATGTCAGAGCGTATCTTTTCCACCACTAGACTTGATGAGTTAAGAGATCACACTCAAACTGATCCAATTTTACAAAAACTCAATCACTATATTACTGTCAGATGGCTATCACAGCAATCTAGTGTACCACCTGAAATGCAAATGTATTTTCTTTACAGAGATGAACTGTTGATGGAAGATGGCATTATTTTTCAAAGGTTGCAAAATTGTTGTTCCTGCTTCCTTACAGCAAGAATATATCCAGATTTTCCATTGTGGTCACCCAGGATCCACATCCACTAAGAGAAGAACAAGAGAATTAGTACTTTGGCCTTCATTGTCAAAAGACACTGCTAAAGTACTTTCTATTCTTCAGTATGCAATAGTACTAAACCACATCTGCAAAGAGAACTGATTCAGCTAAGTCCAGTTACTGAATTACCTTAGTCTACTGTAGCAACTAATATCTTTGAGTGGAACAATCAACACTACTTAATTTTGGTGGACTCTTATTCAAATTGGTTTGAGATTAACCAACTACCTAACCTAACTTCCACTGCTGTTTATTACTAAGTTGAAACATCATTTCTCAGTTCATGGTAGTCCACACAAACTTTTTTCTGACAATGGCACTCAATTTACTAGCCAATTGTTGCAGAAATTTGCAAAAGAATGGGACTTTGTACATGTCACTGGTAGTCCTGAATATCCTCAGTCTGATAGTCTAGCTGAGCAAGCAGTGCAGAGTGCAAAGCAATTACCTGAAAGGTCAAAGTGTGATAACACTGATGTGTTCTTGATTTTGCTTAATCTCAGAAACATACCCCACTATGATATTATTGGCTCACCTGCTCAAAAACTGCTTTCCAGGCAAACTAGAACTACGCTACCTATTTCTTCCAGTTTGTTGCAGCCTAAACCGAAGAACAATAAAACCATCAAGGCTCAATTGTTTAAGAAGCATAACATCCAGAAGTCTAGTTACAACAGACTGAGCAGATTACTTTGTCCACTGAGGGAAGGAGAGAGAGCACAAATCCAGACTACATAAGGATATGATTGAACAGGACAGATTACAGATATCTGTGCCGAGCCGAGATCTTACTTGGTAAACTCCAAGGGTATACAGTATAGGAGGAACTGCAGACATCTTCTTCCTGTACCAGAATCATCATCATTGCAAACACAACATTGCTTCTGTGATGCAGGTCCTAAGTCTAAGAGTGAATCTGATACTGTTTCCAGATCAAAATCTGTTCAAAATTCTGATTCCATTCCAGAAAAATTATTTGAATATACTACAGGTTAATCATTTTACAAAAACTGTCCCAGTTGCTTAAGCTAATTCACAGTTTTATGTCACACAATATGGATGAGTATCTAAGCCTAGTGTGAAATATGCAGCAATGTGGACTTGATTGTATATACATGTGTATTTAATATTTTATAATACATGACTAAAGATTACCTGTGATTTCTGCATGCCAAATAGTCTCATAACAATTGTATGATCGTTTTTTTTCAAAGAGGGAAGATGTAGATCAGAGGTTAAGTATGTGCATGCTATATCTTTAAGAAGCACACAAGGCTGTACGTGCATGTATAAATTGCAAACACGTGCATTCCCTAGTACCATTTTGAAGGCACAGCCAGAGAGACAGCATGCATGATGACAGTTATTAGTTTGCATGTAAGTTACTTAAAGGACAACCTCGCCCTCAGACTAAAAAAACATGTTTATTTCATCATGGTTTGGTGTTTCCTACATTTTAACACTACTCTGGGACTATTTACAGGTTTTTAGATATTTTTAGACATAATTCCTGAGTCTGGTCACATGGGGGTCTGACATATTGAAGGAATTCCAAAAGTTTAGTCTGCCTCTATGTATCCCAGTATGCACTGTTTGGCTAAAAAAAATTGCATCACATATGCCACTATTTGCCTAGAGCTCCTGTCACTGCACTCATTTACAGGCATTCACTGCTGTGTTGTAAACACCTACTTTTGGTTAACATGTTATCCTTTTTCAATGACTACTTCAAACCCAAGCAGTGCAAATGTCACAGAACAAAACTGAAAAGTGCATTTTATTGCTGTTTCTTCTTAGAAATGCTAACTTGAATTCAGGCTTGACAAAAGAAATCTAGTTATTCAAGGTAAGTCCCCTCCCCCTTCATAGCTACCTGTCAAAGAGTTAAGGGTAATTTGACCCATTATCTGCATGTGACTGACAACTAACAGCAGGTGATCAGACTAAAGTACCGTTTGCTTCTCACAGCCTTTTCTTCCTTACAGCAGGACACTTTTTAGTTGCACTCCTCCTGTCAAATTTAGATCCAAGCTCTATAGCACTGGGAAAAATCACTTCTTTGCAAATCAAACTCCCAGTTTTTTCCTTACACTGTGGTTAAATAGCTAACAAATAGACTATAAAAATGACATATTTCAAGGACATGCATTACAGCAGTTGCATGTTTTTTTTAAGTGGTAATTTAAGAAAATTACAGTCTCTCATACTTCATGTAATCTTATGTAGTGTTCTCTATTAATTGTGACAAACATCTGCTTCCTATGTAAAAAGATGCAATTAATGTCTATGCATGGTCATTTTTAAAATTATGCAGCTGTTACTGTACTTTTGCCTGTACTTCCTCACTGTGCTTTGTCACATCAGTAGGGCTTTTCAGAAAATTGGTATTAGTTTGACATTTTTGTCTGTAATATTTCCAGGAATGGAACACACACACACACACACACACCAGCCCCCCTGCGTGCATTCACACACACATCGGCACCCCTGTGTGCATTCACACACACACCTGCCCCCCTGCGTGCATTCACACACACACACACACACACTGCCCCCCCCTTGCATGCACACACACACACACACACACACACAAAAAGCTGGAGAAGATGCAGGCAATGCAAACTTTCCTCAAATCCCTTAGATAAATGCAGTCGAAGGGGTACACTTACACAGAAAAGAAGTTCCACACAGCATATACCCAGTAATATTAGGTTAAGAGTGGGCTGGGCAAGGCAGCTCTGACATCACAATTTGGGAGGTTCACTGGCTCTTCTATAGAGCATGCAAATCAGGCAGCGCTTACATCACTTTGGGGGAGGAAACGTCCGGGTAACTACAGCAAGTGCTCTGGCAGATGTGACATCATCATTTAAGAGCCAGCTAGGGGGTTTTCAACTTGCTTTGCAAAGTAAAAGTAAAACAGAACGGAAAGGTAGGAAGCCTGAGAGGTAAAACAGTTGACTGCATTACTTTGTAAAGCTGCAGTGATGATTTTTTGTGGCTGTATCAAACAATGGGGACTAAAGGAAACAGCAGGTTGAGCAATCTGCTTTAATATCCCGTTGTTATCCTTTTAGTCAAGGTCAACAGTCTTCTGTAGTAATGTGTTTGTATAAAATAAAGCTGCTTGAACAGAGCCCACAAAGACTCTTCTATTGTATACTAGATAGAAGAGCGGCACAATTTATTTATTTCAGAACTACACCATCTTCACCAGCAAAAGGCCAGGACCTATGCAATGTGGCAAGTTGTTGGCCTTAATTCTGAAAGATATCAGTGCTAAACCTACAACACTGGCAAAATGCAAAACACCTTCAGATAAAGAATGTTATACTCTTTAAAATAACTTTAGACGTCACATTAACATACCGTTACCCACAATGTTATTTTCAACATCTCTCTGTAATACTGAGACAACTGTTAATGCAATGCCTCGGGGTTTCTAATTTAACAAATGCAACATGGGACAATTCTCCCTCTCTCTCTTTGAAAAACATGTATTCATCATCAGTTAACAATAAAATTCAAATAACTTGACTCTTATTTACAATGTTTTTTTTCCACAAACACAAGAAGCAACATGAAGAACAAAAAAAGAAGTTACGTCTTACCATAACATTTCATCTGTTGTTGATCTTCATTCATTCATTAATGATGGGTTATCGGTTCCATCTTCGGAACTGAGTCAGCACCGTATCTATCTTGCATCAGCCAAAAACTCTGGAAATAGATTCTAGGGTTGCAAGCTGTGAGGCCATTTTATCACAGACCTCATCAGAGACTGCTTCTGCTAGTGTTCCAGAAAGTTCAGTTGTCAGGTCCCTCTGGAGCCTAGTAAAATGTGCCAAATAATTCTACGACTGAATGGCAAAGAGCAAAGAACAGAACGTGCACTTTTCCAGCCTGTCCAACACCCAGGACTCCTTGTTGGTTGGATGAACAGTATGGCTCTCCTCGGTGACCTCTTTCCTTGTTGCTGCCGCCACCACCTTAGCATCTACAGGTAAAACCTTTGACCAGTGTGGATTACTCTCAGGAGGAAATAGTATTTTGTTCGGTCTCCAAGGGATATGGTCAATGGCTTCCTCCACTCATTCTGTATGATGAGCTGGACAAGGTCGTCGGCACGTGGAGTCACTCAGGAAGTAGAGGGCCGGGCACTAAAAAACCTGCAAGAACACGGACTCCTACGAGGATGGGTTAGTGGACTTCCAATCTCCTCGCTGTTTCAATATTTCCAGGATGTCAGGAGGAGATCATAGGAACCCTTCCCCTTCATCATAGTCCATGCCTTCTGTGAGAGACTCTTCAGGAGAGGCTATGTGCTTCCTCTTGCATGCTCTCTTCTACAGAACCTCTTCGATGGGGGCTTCCGAAGAGGACCTGGAAGATGGGTCGCCTGCGTGAGGGTTTCTTGTGGCTCTTATACCCAGTGTCCAGTAGTGGCAGACTGTGTCAACTGAGGTCTAGGGAGCATATAAACATGTTGTACCAACATCAGAGGGGCCAGCTGTGACCCTGCAGAGGTCAATGCCCTTTCCATCACTTGAAAAGCAGGTCCACCTGAAGAGGGATGGGAGCCCAGAACTGAGAATGACAACCTTGGAACATCCCGCTCCGACAAACCTACTGCCAGGAGAGGAACCTCAGGGTAACTCAGTGCCATCATGGTCATCAGGGCCGTAGAATGCAGCACCACAGAAAAAAATCTGCGTCGGGCTAAAGCCCTCGGTGCTGGCACACCAGTCACAAGCCAGAGGATAGCTCAGCTCCGAAGGTGCCGAAGTCCAAAGGGTGAGCTCCAGTGCCACAGACAAGATTGCTGGTTGAACCGGGAAAGACATCGGAACCTGGAGCTTTGGATCTGTGGAGGCTGAAGGAGGAGTGTATGATGGAGTCTGTGGAGAGAACTCCTCTGTTTCAGGTGGGATAGAGGGTTTAGGTAGTGAAGGTAAACCCCTAGCCATCAACAGTTGAGCCACAAGTGGTCAAACTCCGATAGCTTCCTGGAGGATCTGGTGGATATCCCTGACGGGGAGTCTGGGCGTTCCCAAAAATAACTGAATTGTTGTCCTAAAAAGGGATCCATCGATGTGGAGTATCTGGTCTGAGGTATGGGGTCTCCCTTCGACACCATGGTCAATGGACCCGGTAAAAATACAGTAGGAGGAGGGGAAGTGACTAGTGTTGGAAAAACTAGTGTCTGTGCTGTGCTGAAGAGAGAATCTCAGTCGGCGCAGTAGTGGTTGGTACCATAGGTAAAGGTGCAGAACAGTATGGTACCATTTGAGTCAGGTCTGACTTCGGTTCTGTGGTTGGCACCGAAGAAGCAGTCGGTGCTGAGAGAGAAATAGCCAAGTCTGGAGTCAAATCCAATTTTTGTTCTGCAGTTGGCACCGAAGAAAGAGTTTTGAGCCCTGATGCCAAGGGAACTGCAACCACTTTAGAAAGTTAGGTCTAGGCTCTGATCTTTTACACTCAGGATCTCTCGGAGAAGAGGGAACAGAATGGTTCCTCTTCTTGGATTCCGTTCTGGGAGGGGGTGAACCCTCCAATGCAGAAAGAGCCTCTGAAAAAATAGTTTTAACCAATCCTTTCAAAATCAACTTGTTACATCTCTCATTAAGAGTGTGGGTACTGAAGGCCGCACAAATCTTGCAAGGTGGCGGAGTCAATAGATGGTGTGCTCCCAAACAGTATACATAAGAACCATGCAAATCTAAATTTGGCATTATGGGCGCACTGGTCATGAGCCTTAAAACCTAAACTGCCTTTTTTATTAGACATAATGCCATTGATAACAAGATAACCCAACTTTATAAACATGCTAAAACAACAAATAAAGTTAAATTCACACAAACAGCAACAAAGTTCTTCCACCAACAATAAAGAACCAAAGATTAACAAGAAAGGGAAAAAGGAAGGTACCAACAATGGTATCCCTAAGAATTACCACAGAGGGTAAAGGGCGGGAATTACCAATGATGGTAAGGTAAAGAATACTGAAATCAGTAAAGGGAAGAAACAGGAGGCATAAGAGAGAGATATCTAAATATATCCAGACTTTTTAAACAAAAACGGTAGGTATTATCAAAAAACAGATAAGGTTTTAATCAAGAAGAAACACTTAGCTGAGAGCGAATGGCTTGACACATCCTCACAGGTATGTGGCAAACAAAATCTGAGGTATTGGGGAGAGAGGTACTATGGGTAATCTTAACTTGAGAGTTTTTGGCTAAAGCAAGCTTGATACGGCGCCAACTCAGTTCCGAGAATGGAACCGATAACCCATCAGTAAGGAATGAATAAAGATTAACAACATTAGATCTATTTTTCTTAAAAAAATAATTTTCCTTTTTGAGGTGCACACTTCTAGCTTCTATAATGAAATAAAAATTACTAGTCTTTTTTTATTACTACTACTATTATTATTATTATTATTATTATTATTATTATTATTATTAATGCACACAAAAGTACTGCACTAATCTTTTTCTATCTCATCCTTACAAAATACTAGGGTGCAAAATGACAGACTATCTTCACCATTATGGCTTTACTTCACTGGCTACTGGTTGTCAGGGCAGGAAATGGGTAGGACATACAAACAAAAAATTCCTAGAGCTACAAGTATGACATTTCACTGGGACACATCAATATCCTCACATAGAATGGGGAAAGTTTAGGATGAGGTCAAATGTGGTCAGGAGTGACTCCTGGCATCCAAGTTTGACGAGAGGCATCAGATGTAGTCAACGGTCAGCCCCACATAGGCCAAAAAATATTAGAAAACAAAAAGGTCATTTACAAACACTCATATAACCTTAGATATAACATCAGACAATCGTCCAGGTATGGGTATATTTGAATACTTCTTTGCCTGCAAAATGCAATAACTGGAGCCAGGCACTTTGTGAATACACTGGGAGCAGTAGACAAGCCAAAAGGCAGTGCAGAGAACTGATAATGCGTGTAACCTGCTTTGAAGCGTAGGTATCTTCTGCAAGATTCCCTGATTGGGATATGCAGGTATGCTTCTTTTAAATCTAGTGCTGCCAACCAGGCGTCTTTGCCTAGCATAGGAAGTAAATGGTGAAGAGTAAGCATCTTGAATTTTGGAATCTCCAGAAAGGTGTTTAGAGTACACAGGTCCACGATTGGACACCATGACTTGTCTTTTTTAGGTACCAGGAAAGTCTGGAGTAGAAACCTTGTCCCTTTTCCTTTTTGATCTGGCGGCCACACTGACAGTTACCCTTTCTGGATGACATGAACAAGCAATATTAAAAGTATGAAGGACTGAAAAGGTCCCCAATGGGGTACTTAACTGAAAAACAAATCCAACGTCAGTGGTAACAGGAACACCTGGCATACGACTGGTGGCTGAAAAGTTCTGAGGGCTGGTGCATGCCAACATCACCTTTATGGCCCACAAACTCTCACCCATGTCAAACGTCTCACGTACCACAGAGGGACAGAAAGCTTTTGGATACTGGCCGTACATACGCGAGACTTAAGGATAAACCCATATGCAGAATACTGCAATATGGGAATAGAAGGACATTTGGAGAATATCTGAGCAACAGTACAATATTTGTATGCAAGCAACTTATGCAGATAGATATGCACGCTCCAAGGCATTCATTTTACTAAACCTAGCTGGGTCAGAGGTGATAGAAAGAGAAAGTTCATTTGTGTATGCACCAGCAGTATATGAAACAGAAGGTGCAGACCGCCACATTGTTGTACAAGCTGAATCAAGGGAAAACCCTGAGTGTTTGAAGCGCAAGTTCAGAGAAATGTGTAATCCTCAGACGAATATTACGTTAGAGAGGCATTTGTTTTACACAAGAGATCAGAAACCAGGAGAAACGTGCAGCTTATATAACTGACTTGAGAAACAGAACTAAAATGTGTTGGTTTGGTGATTTAAAGGATGAACTGATAAAGGAGAGGCTTGTGTGTGGTTTTAATAGTGCTGCCGTGAAAAAGATTTTACTTCAGGACAGTGATTTAATGTTCAGCAAATCCATAGAGATTTGTAAAATCCATAAGATGACAGAAAAACACACGAGTATGCTTGCGAGTGACAAGAGTATGGTTTCAGCTGGCTCCAGAGCAAATGTAGACAGTATGCAACATGTGGCAAACGAGAGCAGTTCTAAGCATGTGGCAGCTACAAGGTTTCCAAAGAAGGCACATGGCTTTCCAGAAAGTTCTAAGAAAGGAGTTTACACCAGCTCAGTGCAATACAAGCATGAATCAGCAAAACCCAAATCTAGCTTTATGGTTAACTATCGCAATTGTGCTGTGAATCATGAATCTAAAAGAGAGAAGTGCTTAACATATGGTCAGCAATGTCACAAGTGTAAAAATGGAATAATTTCCAAAAGTTTTGCAAATCAAGTAAGCCTCATGCAGTTGTAAAGAAAGGTCACACAAAAAAGCAAGCTGATCAAGTAGAGCTCAAGCAGTCAGCTTTCTATGTAGATGGTGTATCAGTGCTTGGTGAAGGAGTTGATGCAATGAACTTATTAACAAGAACTGAAGTATTTTGTCCTGGCCAGATTAATGGAAAATCCACAGAACTCAAAGTAGACACTGGGTCAAAGTGTAATGTTATATCAACAAACACTTTTGCTAGAGTGAGAACTAAGGAATAACTCAATGTAACCAGTAGTGCAAGACTGGTTGCTTATGGAGGTGAAGAAATTCAAACCGAAGGTTCAGTGATGCTTTCACATTATTTGGCCAAGAACTGTTACACTTGTTATTCTATGTAGTCTGAAGACCAGAGCAATCTTTATTGGGTCTCAGACAGTTTAAGAATGAATCTGCTTTCTTTTGCTAAAGAAATCCATCACACAAGTGCATTTCCGAGTTCCAGTTTTTCAGAAGCCATTTTCTCAGAGTATGCTGATGTTTTCAATGACAAGTTAGGTAAACTTCCAGTTATCTATTCCATGAAGTTAGACCCAGAGGTCACTCCAGTGCTCAAACCAGCAAGAAGAGTTTCAATATCTATCCAAGGCAAAGATAAAGCTCAGCTAGATAAAATGGTGCAGCAAGGTGTGATTTGTCCAGTCACAGAACCAATGGAATGGTTGTCCTCCATGGTAGCCATGCATAAAAAAAGGCTCAGATGAAATCAGAATATGTATTGACCCAAGAGATCTGAACAAAGCATTGAAAAGATCACATCATCCAATGCACACAGTCGAAGATGTTGCAGCTCTAATACTGAATGCTACTGTACTTTCTGTTTTGGATGCAAAGAGCTCATTTTGGCAACTGATGCTAGATCGCAAATCCTCATTTTTAACTACTTTTGGTACTCCGTTTGGCAGATACAGATTCCTAAGGATGCCATTTGGAATAAATTCTGCAAGTAAAGTCTTCCAGCATGCAATGGAGCAAATTTTTTTGGGTTATCCTTGTACCATAATAGCAGATGATCTACTGGTTGGAGGCAACAGTGAAGCAGAGCAGGATGCAGTATGCTCAAATTGAGAAGGAGCTTTTGGCAATAGTATTTGTATGTTCCAAGTTTCATGATTATATTTATGGTCGAGCTATTCAAATCGAAACTGATCATCAACCTCTAGTTACTATTCTAAAGAAGGCTATGTATTCTGCTCCAGCGAGATTACAAAGAATGACGCTCAAATTGCAAAAGTACAATTTCAAAATGGTCTACACAAACAGTAAATTGCTACATCTGGCTGATACCTTATCCAGATTGCCCAGAAATACCACAGACCAGCTTAACGCAGAGAATTGTGACTTTGATGTGATGTCAGAGCGTATCTTTTCCACCACTAGACTTGATGAGTTAAGAGATCACACTCAAACTGATCCAGTTTTACAAAAACTCAATCACTATATTACTGTCAGATGGCCATCAAAGCAATCTAGTGTACCACCTGAAATGCAAATGTATTTTCTTTACAGAGATGAACTGTTGATGGAAGATGGCATTATTTTTCAAAGGTTGCAAAATTGTTGTTCCTGCTTCCTTACAGCAAGAATATATCCAGATTTTCCATTGTGGTCACCCAGGATCCACATCCACTAAGAGAAGAACAAGAGAATTAGTACTTTGGCCTTCATTGTCAAAAGACACTGCTAAAGTACTTTCTATTCTTCAGTATGCAATAGTACTAAACCGCATCTGCAAAGAGAACTGATTCAGCTAAGTCCAGTTACTGAATTACCTTAGTCTACTGTAGCAACTAATATCTTTGAGTGGAACAATCAACACTACTTAATTTTGGTGGACTCTTATTCAAATTGGTTTGAGATTAACCTACTACCTAACCTAACTTCCACTGCTGTTTATTACTAAGTTGAAACATCATTTCTCAGTTCATGTTAGTCCACACAAACTTTTTTCTGACAATGGCACTCAATTTACTAGCCAATTGTTGCAGAAATTTGCAAAAGAATGGGACTTTGTACATGTCACTGGTAGTCCTGAATATCCTCAGTCTGATAGTCTAGCTGAGCAAGCAGTGCAGAGTGCAAAGCAATTACCTGAAAGGTCAAAGTGTGATAACACTGATGTGTTCTTGATTTTGCTTAATCTCAGAAACATACCCCACTATGATATTATTGGCTCACCTGCTCAAAAACTGCTTTCCAGGCAAACTAGAACTAAGCTACCTATTTCTTCCAGTTTGTTGCAGCCTAAACCGAAGAACAATAAAACCATCAAGGCTCAATTGTTTAAGAAGCATAACATCCAGAAGTCTAGTTACAACAGACTGAGCAGATTACTTTGTCCACTGAGGGAAGGAGAGAGAGAGAGCACGAATCCAGACAACATAAGGATTTGATTGAACAGGACAGATTACAGATATCTGTGCCGAGCCGAGATCTTACTTGGTAAACTCCAAGGGTATACAGTATAGGAGGAACTGCAAACATCTTCTTCCTGTACCAGAATCATCATCATTGCAAACACAACATTGCTTCTGTGATGCAGGTCCTAAGTCTAAGAGTGAATCTGATACTGTTTCCAGATCAAAATCTGTTCAAAATTCTGATTCCATTCCAGAAAAATTATTTGAATATACCACAGGTTAATCATTTTACAAAAACTGTCCCAGTTGCTTAAGCTAATTCACAGTTTTATGTCACACAATATGGATGAGTATCTAAGCCTAGTGTGAAATACGCAGCAATGTGGACTTGATTGTATATACATGTGTATTTAATATTTTATAATACATGACTAAAGATTACCTGTGATTTCTGCATGCCAAATAGTCTCATAACAATTGTATGATCGTTTTTTTTCAAAGAGGGAAGATGTAGATCAGAGGTTAAGTATGTGCATGCTATATCTTTAAGAAGCACACAAAGCTGTACACGTGCATGTATAAATTGCAAACACGTGCATTCCCTAGTACCATTTTGAAGGCACAGCCAGAGAGACAGCATGCATGATGACAGTTATTAGTTTGCATGTAAGTTACTTAAAGGACAACCTCGCCCTCAGACTAAAAAAACATGTTTATTTCATCATGGTTTGGTGTTTCCTACATTTTAACACTACTCTGGGACTATTTACAGGTTTTTAGATATTTTTAGACATAATTCCTGAGTCTGGTCACATGGGGGTCTGACATATTGAAGGAATTCCAAAAGTTTAGTCTGCCTCTATGTATCCCAGTATGCACTGTTTGGCTAAAAAAAATTGCATCACATATGCCACTATTTGCCTAGAGCTCCTGTCACTGCACTCATTTACAGGCATTCACTGCTGTGTTGTAAACACCTACTTTTGGTTAACATGTTATCCTTTTTCAATGACTACTTCAAACCCAAGCAGTGCAAATGTCACAGAACAAAACTGAAAAGTGCATTTTATTGCTGTTTCTTCTTAGAAATGCTAACTTGAATTCAGGCTTGACAAAAGAAATCTAGTTATTCAAGGTAAGTCCCCTCCCCCTTCATAGCTACCTTCCCTAGCTGTCAAAGAGTTAAGGGTAATTTGACCCATTATCTGCATGTGATTGACAACTCACAGCAGGTGATCAGACTAAAGTACCGTTTGCTTCTCACAGCCTTTCCTTCCTTACAGCAGGACACTTTTTAGTTGCACTCCTCCTGTCAAATTTAGATCCAAGCTCTATAACATTGGGACAAATCACTTCTTTGCAAATCAAACTCCCAGTTTTTTCCTTACACTGTGGTTAAATAGCTAACAAATAGACTATAAAAATGACATATTTCAAGGACATGCATTACAGCAGTTGCATGTTTTTTTTACAGCAGTTGCATGTTTTTTTTAAGTGGTAATTTAAGAAAATTACAGTCTCTCATACTTCATGTAATCTTATGTAGTGTTCTCTATTAATTGTGACAAACATCTGCTTCCTATGTAAAAAGATGCAATTAATGTCTATGCATGGTCATTTTTAAAATTATGCAGCTGTTACTGTACTTTTGCCTGTACTTCCTCACTGTGCTTTGTCACATCAGTAGGGCTTTTCAGAAAATTGGTATTAGTTTGACATTTTTGTCTGTAATATTTCCAGGAATGGAACACACACACACACACCAGCCCCCCTGCGTGCATTCACACACACATCGGCCCCCCTGCGTGCATTCACACACACACCGGCCCCCCTGCGTGCATTCACACACACACACACACACACACTGCCCCCCCCCTGCATGCATGCATACACACACACACACACACACACACACACACACAAAAAGCTGGAGAAGATGCAGGCAATGCAAACTTTTCTCAAATCCCTTAGATAAATGCAGTCGAAGGGGTACACTTACACAGAAAAGAAGTTCCACACAGCATATACCCAGTAATATTAGGTTAAGAGTGGGCTGGGCAAGGCAGCTCTGACATCACAATTTGGGAGGTTCACTGGCTCTTCTATAGAGCATGCAAATCAGGCAGCGCTTACATCACTTTGGGGGAGGAAACGTCCGGGTAACTACAGCAAGTGCTCTGGCAGATGTGACATCATCATTTAAGAGCCAGCTAGGGGTTTTTCAACTTGCTTTGCAAAGTGAAAGTAAAACAGAACGGAAAGGTAGGAAGCCTGAGAGGTAAAAAGTACAGTTTTGTACCTACCATAAATGTAGATGTCCGATAGGTATGCATCTGCAGTCCTAACATATGGGTTGTCCTGCCTCAGGCAGCCCTTCGGTCGTCCGGATTCCAAAGTCTGGGTCTGGCCTCGGCTGATGTCGCACTTCACCCGACGTCATAGCTGCTGTGGTATAAAGGCATCAGCCGACGCCATTTTCCTCAGTGTTTCTTGCCCCAGATGCCAGGTGCCCTCTAGGAAGGCTAAATTTGGATAAATGCAAATAATTCCAAACAGTAGAGAGCAAAAATTATATATATATATATATATATATATATATATATATATATATATATATACATATATACAAAACAAATACACCATAATAATTTCCCCCAGATAGCTAAAAGAGGGATAGATACCTAGGAATACCACAGAGGGAAGGAGGGTGGGTAATCCTGACTGCAGATGCATACCTATCGGACATCTACATTTATGGTAGGTACAAAACTGTACTATGTCCTTCAAGGATGCATCTGCAGTCCTAACATATGGGTAGAATACCATAGCCAAACTGGGGGAGGAGGCACTAAGATAAAGATGGTGTAGTCAAGATCCCTTGCAACACAGCAGTTGCAAAACCTGCTCGGGATCTGGAATATAAAGGAAGGTTATAATGCTTGGCAAATGTATGCATGGAGCTCCAAGTAGCAGCTTCTAAAATGTCTTTGGTAGCCACTCCTCATAGGAAAGCTGTAGTGGTGGCTGTAGCTCTTGTGGAATGAGGTCTGATATTTTCAGGAGTTGTCTTTCCATTAAAAGAGTAGCAAAATCGGATGCAATTTCCTATCCATTTTGAGATTGTCTGTTTTGAAATTGCTTTTCCTTGCATTCCTGTTGCATATGCTACCAGAAGTTGGTCAGTTTTTCTGTAGGTCTTGTAGCGTAATTGTCTGTGCACATCCAAGGTATGTAGCAGTCTTTCCCCCCTGTTCTGTGGGTTGGGGAAGAATGTAGGTAAGTGAATCGCTTGGTTCAATGATACTCTGGAGACCACTTTTGGCATAAATGTAGGGTTGGTTCTCAGAGACACTCTATCCTGATGGAAGATAAGGAAGGGTTGTACTGCCATTAATGCCTGTAATTCAGATACCCTTCTTGCTGAAGTGATTGCTAGCAGGAAAGCAGTTTTCCAAGACAAGAACTGTAAATCTGCTGTTGCTGCTGGTTCAAAAGGGGGAAGTGCTAACTTTTCCAGCACAAAGTTGAGATCCCATGTAGGTAAAGGTGGTTTCCTTGGAGGCTTTACGTTTTTGATTCCTCTCAAGAACTGTCTGAGTAGAGGATGAGAGAAGACAGGAGGATCCATGTTGTATTCTGCTGAGATTGCTGATGCATGAATCTTAATGGAGGAGTAGGACAGGCCACTGTGGAACAGTTCTGCTAAGTATTCCAGGATGTGTGCTATGTTTGCCAATGAGACATTTTCTCCCTTTGCTGCACTCCAAATGAGGTATCTTTTCCATTTGGCTGAATAAGTTTTCCTTGTGGAGGATCTGCGAGCCTCCAGGATAATGTCCTTAACCCTCTGAGATAAATCTGGGTTATTTTGTTTTATGCAATATTCCAAGCAGCCAGCTGCAGTGTTTTCAAGTTTGGATGTAGGATCCTGTAGTTGTTCTGTGTTAGAAGTAAGGGACATAGAGGTAGAGGCCATGCGTGTGTCCGAGACATGCTTCTCAGTAGCGGGTACCAATGTTGCCTCGGCCAGTCTGGAGCTATCAGGATTACCCTTGGCTGATCCTCTTTGATCTTCAGTAGGACTTTGTACATCAAAGGAAGAGGTGGGAATGCATATGCTGTCAGGTTTTTCAGCTGAAGGAAAGGGAGTCCACCCTCCAAGCAAGTGGGTGGTATGCTCTTGTGCAGAATTTCTTCAATTGGTGGTTGTGTGGGGAGGCGAACAGGTCTATCTCTGGTAGTCCCCATTTCTTTGTTATGGTTTTGAAGATATCTGGATGCAGCATCCATTCGTGAGCATCCGTGGTAGTTCTGCTTAAGGTGTCTGCTAGTGAATTTTCTTTTTCTGGTACAAATCTGGCCTGAAGTTGAATGTTGAGATTCAGGGCCACATTCCACAGGTCCATTGCCATCCGGCATAGAGGATATGAGTGTGTACCTCCCTGTTTGTTGATGTACCACATGACTGTGGTATTGTCCGTCCTTATTAGCAGGTGACCTTGTTGAAGGAATGGTCGGAATGCCTGGATTGCATGTTTCACTGCCAGCATCTCCTTTAGATTTATGTGTAGATTCAGCTGGTCTTGGGTCCATAGGCCTTGTATGCACTTGTCCACCATGTGTGCCCCCCAGCCTAGGTCTGAGGCGTCCGTGGTGATGGTCTGGATTGGATGAGGTTTGTGGAAAGGCAGTCCTCTGTTCAACTGACAGGCCTGAGCCCACCACTGGAATTCTTGCTTCAGGCATGGAATTATTGGAATCTGGGCTTCCAGACTGTGCTTGTGTTGAGACCATACATTCCTTAGGTACCATTGCAACTTTCTCATATGCAGCCTGGCATGCGGAATCAATATTATGCAGGATGCCATGTAACCCAAGACTTGCAGGACTTTCCTTGCAGTAAGCTGAGTTTGTGTTGTTAATGTCATGAAATATACTGGTAGTTGCTTTTGTTTTTCTTCTGTGAGAAAAGCCATCTGAGTTGATGTATCCAGTTCTGCACCCAAGAATGTTATCCTTTGGGATGGTACTAGTCTTGATTTTTGCATGTTGACTGTGTATCCCAAGACTTGCAACAGTTGTATGACCTTTTCCAAATCTTTTGTTAATTTTGCCTTGTTGTCCGCTTGTATTAGGCAGTCGTCCAGGTATGGGTAAATTTGAATTCCCTGAAGCCTGCAATGAGCAATTACTGATGCCAGGCATTTCGTGAATACTCTGGGCACAGTAGATAAGCCAAAGGGCAATGCTGAGAATTGATAATGCTCTGATCCTGCAAGAAATCTGAGGTGTCTTCTGCAATCTGGTCGTATAGGGACGTGCAGGTATGCCTCCTTGAGATCTAGAGTCACCAGCCAAGATTCCTTGCCCAGCATGGGAAGAAGTTGCTGGAGGGTCAGCATTTTGAATTTTGGAACAATGAGGTATGTGTTCAGAGCGGACAAGTAGAGAATAGGTCTCCATTGATTTTCTTTTCTTGGTACAAGGAAAAGCCTGGAGTAAAATCCTTGGCCTTGTTCCATAGGCGGTACCTTTTCTATAGCTTTCATCCTTAGTAAGTTGTTGATTTGTCTGAGAGCGTCTGTTTTTTGGCTTGGTGGTAGGTTTGGCATTCCTCTCTTTTTTGGTAGAGTGTGGAAGTGAAACCTGTAACCTTTGTCTATTGTTTGTAAAGTCCATTTGTCTCCTGTAATGTAATGCCAGTTGTGGGAAAAAAAAGCTAGTTTTCCGCCCAAGGGTGCTTCCAGTTGTTCCCTGGTAGGCGGAATCAGAGCCAAGTCATTGTGTCTGCCCTGTGTAAGTGGTTGTAGTTGAATCTGTGGCAGTACTTCTCTGGTTGGTAGGTTGCCACTGACGTCCCCTGTAGGCACCCCTGGACTGACCTCTGCCTCTTGGGCGTCTATTTCTGCCTCTCTGTGCTCTGGAGGTGTCTGGAAAGGCCCAATTCTTCGAAGGCCAATTTCTGCTAAACCTCGGAGGTTGGACCTGTAAGAAATCCTTGACTGTTTGGACCGATTTTGCTTTTTCCTCCACCTTCTTTAGAACCTCTTTTGTGCAGGGGAGCCAAACAAACTTTGTTTCTCCATAGGAGCATCTAGGAGTTTTGACTTAACATGGTCTGGTAAGGATTGTTCTTTTAACCAGGCATGCCTTCGAATCACTGTTCCAGTCATAGCTGATCTAAAGGAAGCCTCCAGTGCATCATAGCCACATTTTAAGAAATGGTTACTGACCTGCTGAGAGTTGTGTACCAAATCCTGAAGGGACTTGCGGTCTATAGGTTCAGGAGAGGACAGTTTCTTATTTAGCTGGTCTAACAAAAATTCCTGGTACTGAATCATGTGAAATTGACAGTTTAAGGCCCTGGCCGAAAGAGTAGCAGAAGTATAAACCTTTTTACCCCATCTCTCTAATGCTCTAGATTCCCTTTCAGAGGGGAGAGGATTTTTGGCAGAAGCAGCTGCCACAGCTTTAGGGCCCTGTGAAATGGTTTCAGGATCTAAAACAGGAGCCTTATACAAATGGTAGTGTGTGTCCGGGACCCTGTAATATCTGTCAGGCTTGGCAGGGGCCAGAGGAAGAGAGTCAGGGGCAGTACAGGCATCATTATATGCATCATCAACAACTGTTAGTACTGGAGGAATGGCTAAAGGCCTATGCTGTGGTAAGTGTAAGAAAGTCCTTAGCCTTTTCCTTGAATCTGAAAAATCCTGGCCCTGCCATTGAAAGTGTTCCCTCATAGCATGTAAGGTTTCCCCAAAAGAAAATTCTTCAGGAGGAGAGGCAGAAGGAATGGAATCTTCTGCATCGGAATCCTCATAAGGAGAGTATGGGCCTTCCTGAGGGTCTGAGATATCTGAGTCACCCGAGGAATAGTCTGTAGAAACAGGTTCCGGGGGTTCAGTCCTAGGCCTCTTATCTGGAGGGGGTAGAGAGGCCCTGTCTGGGTGAGGTTGGGATCCCCTGATCAAAGAAATGAGATCCTCAGCCAGGCTGAGCAGTTGAGAACTAGAAGTAGGCCTGTGTGAGGGAGTTTTAGCAGGTAAGGCCTTAGAAGATTTAGCTGCTTTAGCCCTGGAAAAAGCCTTGATAGACATAGATGCAGGGGGTCTAGCAGTCCCACGTGCAGGGGTAGATATGTCTAAAGGAATAGTATCTGACAAATCCTGGGTGCTAGCTTCTGTAGGGGCAATTTCAGTAGCCGATTCAACCATGCTCTGTGAAGCCTCGGCTATCGGAGGCCTGCTTTCGGCCGAAGGAAGAACCGAGGACTCGGATTCAGCCGAAACCGAGACACTCGCGGTTGGCCTAACCGTGGTTTCAGCCGAAACCGCGGACCGCGAGTGTCGGTCCTTTTCCTTGCGCTTTTTAGCTAATTGTGTAGTCGGAGTCTCCGACGGCATTTTGTATGCAAAAGCGGGACCAAAAAACTCCTCTGCAAACTCCGACCGACGTCTAAGCGTCCGTCGGTTGAAGGAAGCACAGGCTAAACAAGCTGATACGTCGTGGTCCGGGCCTAAACAAGGAAGGCAGTAAGAGTGGAAATCCTTATGAGGTATTTGTTTCCCACAAGTTAAACAATTATTTACTTTGTCTGACATCGGCTGAGGCAAGAAAGAGTCCCCAACGGGGTACTTAGCTTTTTAGAAGTCTTCGGTAGTAGAAATCTCTGGATCTGACCGACCGGCACTTGCGAACAGCTTCTACTTCGGGCACCGCGCGGCAAGAAAGACTGGGGAAAATGGCGTCGGCTGATGCCTTTATACCACAGCAGCTATGACGTCGGGTGAAGTGCGACATCAGCCAAGGCCAGACCCAGACTTTGGAATCCGGCTGACCGAAGGGCTGCCTGAGGCAGGACAACCCATATGTTAGGACTGCAGATGCATCCTTGAAGGACATCAGTTGACTGCATTACTTTTTAAAGCTGCAGTGATGATTTTTTGTGGCTGTATCAAACAATGGGGACTAAAGGAAACAGCAGGTTGAGCAATCTGCTTTAATATCCCGTTGTTATCCTTTTAGTCAAGGTCAACAGTCTTCTGTAGTAATGTGTTTGTATAAAATAAAGCTGCTTGAACAGAGCCCACAAAGACTCTTCTATTGTATACTAGATAGAAGAGCGGCACAATTTATTTATTTCAGAACTACACCATCTTCACCAGCAAAAGGCCAGGACCTATGCAATGTGGCAAGTTGTTGGCCTTAACTCTGAAAGATATCAGTGCTAAACCTACAACACTGGCAAAATGCAAAACACCTTCAGATAAAGAATGTTATACTCTTTAAAATAACTTTAGATGTCACATTAACATACCGTTACCCACAATGTTATTTTCAACATCTCTCTGTAATACTGAGACAACTGTTAATGCAATGCCTCGGGGTTTCTAATTTAACAAATGCATCATGGGACAATTCACCCTCTCTCTCTCTCTTTGAAAAACATGTATTCATCATCAGTTAACAATAAAATTCAAATAACTTGACTCTTATTTACAATGTTTTTTTCCACAAACACAAGAAGCAACATGAAGAACAAAAAAAGAAGTTACGTCTTACCATAACATTTCATCTGTTGTTGATCTTCATTCGTTCATTAATGATGGGTTATCGGTTCCGTCTTCGGAACTGAGTCGGCGCCGTATCAATCTTGCATCAGCCAAAAACTCTGGAAATAGATTCTAGGGTTGCAAGCTGTGAGGCCACTTTATCACAGACCTCATCAGAGACTGCTTCTGCTAGTGTTCCAGAAAGTTCAGTTGTCAGGTCCCTCTGGAGCCTAGTAAAATGTGCCAAATAATTCTACGACTGAATGGCAAAGAGCAAAGAACAGAACGTGCACTTTTCCAGCCTGTCCAACACCCGGGACTCCTTGTTGGTTGGATGAACAGTATGGCTCTCCTCGGTGACCTCTTTCCTTGTTGCTGCCGCCACCACCTTAGCATCTACAGGTAAAACCTTTGACCAGTGTGGATTAATCTCAGGAGGAAATAGTATTTTGTCCGGTCTCCGAGGGACATGGTCAATGGCTTCCTCCACTCATTCTGTATGATGAGCTGGACAAGGTCATCGGCACGTGGGATCACCCAGGAAGTAGAGGGCCAGGCACTAAAAAACCTGCAAGAACACGGACTCCTACGAGGATGGGTTAGTGGACTTCCAATCTCCTCGCTGTTTCAATATTTCCAGGATGTCAGGAGGAGATCATAGGAACCCTTCCCCTTCATCATAGCCCATGCCTTCTGTGAGAGACTCTTCAGGAGAGGCTATGTGCTTCCTCTTGCATGCTCTCTTCTACAGAACCTCTTCGATGGGGGCTTCCGAAGAGGACCTGGAAGAGGGGTCGGCTGCGTGAGGGTTTCTTGTGGCTCTTATACCCAGTGTCCAGTAGTGGCAGACTGTGTCAACTGAGGTCTAGGGAGCATATAAACATGTTGTACCAACATCAGAGGGGCCAGCTGTGACCCTGCAGAGGTCAATGCCCTTTCCATCACCTGAAAAGCAGGTCCACCTGAAGAGGGATGGAAGCCCAGAACTGAGAATGACAACCTTGGAACATCCCGCTCCGACAAACCTACTGCCAGGAGAGGAACTTCAGGGTAACTCGGTGCCATCATGGTCATCAGGGCCGTAGAATGCAGCACCACAGAAAAAAAATCTGCGTCGGGCTACAGCCCTCGGTGCTGGCACACCAGTCACAAGCCAGAGGATAGCTCAGCTCCGAAGGTGCTGAAGTCCAAAGGGTGAGCTCCAGTGCCACAGACAAGGGTGCTGGTAGAACCAGGAAAGACATCGGAACCTGGAGCTTCGGATCTGTGGAGGCTGACGGAGGAGTGTATGATGGAGTCTGTGGAGAGAACTCCTCTGTTTCAGGTGGGATAGAGGGTTTAGGTAGTGAAGGTAAACCCCTAGCCATCAACAGTTGAGCCACAAGTGGTCAAACTCCGATAGCTTCCTGGAGGATCTGGTGGATATCCCTGACGGGGAGTCTGGGCGTTCCCAAAAAGAACTGAATTGTTGTCCTAAAAAGGGATCCATCGATGTGGAGTATCTGGTCTGAGGTATGGGGTCTCCCTTCGACACCGTGGTCAATGGACCCGGTAAAAATACAGTAGGAGGAGGGGAAGTGACTAGTGTTGGAAAAACTAGTGTCTGTGCTGTGCTGAAGAGAGAATCTCAGTCGGCACAGTAGTGGTTGGTACCATAGGTAAAGGTGCAGAAGAGTATGGTACCATTTGAGTCAGGTCTGACTTTGGTTCTGTGGTTGGCACCGAAGAAGCAGTCGGTGCTGAGAGAGAAATAGCCAAGTCTGGAGTCAAATCCAATTTTTGTTCTGCAGTTGGCACCGAAGAAAGAGTTTTGAGCCCTGATGCCAAGGGAACTGCAACCACTTTAGAAAGTTAGGTCTAGGCTCTGATCTTTTACACTCAGGATCTCTCGGAGAAGAGGGAACAGAATGGTTCCTCTTCTTGGATTCCGTTCTGGGAGGGGGTGAACCCTCCAATGCAGAAAGAGCCTCTGAAAAAATAGTTTTAACCAATCCTTTCAAAATCAACTTGTTACGTCTCTCATTAAGAGTGCGGGTACTGAAGGCCGCACAAATCTTGCAAGGTGGTGGAGTCAATAGATGGTGTACTCCCAAACAGTATACATAAGAACCATGCAAATCTAAATTTGGCATTATGGGCGCACTGGTCGCAGGCCTTAAAACCTAAACTGCCTTTTTTATTAGACATAATGCCATTGATAACAAGATAACCCAACTTTATAAACATGCTAAAACAACAAATAAAGTTAAATTCACACAAACAGCAACAAAGTTCTTCCACCAACAATAAAGAACCAAAGATTAACAAGAAAGGGAAAAAGGAAGGTACCAACAATGGTATCCCTAAGAATTACCACAGAGGGTAAAGGGCGGGAATTACCAATGATGGTAAGGTAAAGAATACTGAAATCAGTAAAGGGAAGAAACAGGAGGCACAAGAGAGAGATATCTAAATATATCCAGACCTTTTTAAACAAAAACGGTAGGTATTATCAAAAAACAGATAAGGTTTTAATCAAGAAGAAACACTTAGCTGAGAGCGAATGGCTTGACACATCCTCACAGGTATGTGGCAAACAAAATCTGGGGTATTGGGGAGAGAGGTACTATGGGTAATCTTAACTTGAGAGTTTTTGGCTAAAGCAAGCTTGATACGGCGCCAACTCAGTTCCGAGAATGGAACCGATAACCCATCAGTAAGGAATGAATAAAGATTAACAACATTAGATCTATTTTTCTTAAAAAAATAATTTTCCTTTTTGAGGTGCACACTTCTAGCTTCTATAATGAAATAAAAATTACTAGTCTTTTTTTATTACTACTACTACTATTATTATTATTATTATTATTATTATTATTATTATTAATGCACACAAAAGTACTGCACTAATCTTTTTCTATCTCATCCTTACAAAATACTAGGGTGCAAAATGACAGACTATCTTCACCATTATGGCTTTACTTCACTGGCTACTGGTTGTCAGGGCAGGAAATGGGTAGGACATACAAACAAAAAATTCCTAGAGCTACAAGTATGACATTTCACTGGGACACATCAATATCCTCACATAGAATGGAGAAAGTTTAGGATGAGGTCAAATGAGGTCAGGAGTGACTCCTGGCATCCAAGTTTGACAAGAGGCATCAGATGTAGTCAACGGTCAGCCCCACATAGGCCAAAAAATATTAGAAAACAAAAAGGTCATTTACAAACACTCATATAACCCTAGATATAACATCAGACAATCGTCCAGGTATGGGTATATTTGAATACTTCTTTGCCTGCAAAATGCAATAACTGGAGCCAGGCACTTTGTGGATACACTGGGCGCAGTAGACAAGCCAAAAGGCAGTGCAGAGAACTGATAATGCGTGTAACCTGCTTTGAAGCGTAGGTATCTTCTGCAAGATTCCCTGATTGGGATATGCAGGTATGCTTCTTTTAAATCTAGTGTTGCCAACCAGGCGTCTTTGCCTAGCATAGGAAGTAAATGGTGAAGAGTAAGCATCTTGAATTTTGGAATCTCCAGAAAGGTGTTTAGAGTAGACAGGTCCACGATTGGACACCATGACTTGTCTTTTTTAGGTACCAGGAAAGTCTGGAGTAGAAACCTTGTCCCTTTTCCTCTTCTGGTACCAGCTGAATAGCCCCCATGCTTAAGAGAGAAAGGACTTGTTTTTGAGCCTCTCCCCACTGATTTGGGGGCAGGTCCGGCCACCCATTTGGTGTTGGCAATGTATGGAAATTAAATCTGTATCCCTGGGACACTATACTTAAAACCCATGTGTCCTGGGTTATGAGTTCTCAGTTCTTTGCACGAAGAGCAATCTTTCCCCCCGAAGATAAATGCTTGGAAATTTTAAAAGGAAGTCATTGAGACTGTTTACCATAGGGGGTGTGTTGTTATTCGCAGATTTGGAAGTGGAGGTCCCCCACTGCTTAGTTCTGAGAGTCCCCTGGGACTGAAACCTGGGGTTTTTGCTGTGTCTGGATTTGGCCTGAGGAGACCTGGAAGGGACTGGAAAGGACCAATTCTTAGTAAGCCAGTGCCTACTAAATCTAGGAGGTTGCACTTTTAAAAAATCTTTAACAGTTTGCATAGATTTAGCTTTATCTTCCATCTTTTTAAGAACTTCTTCAGCCTTGTTGCCAAACAGGTGGTCCTGATTTAAAGGAGCATCCAACAATTTAGCTTTAACATGATCAGGCAAAGATTGCTCCTTAAGCCAAGCATGCCTTCTAAGCACAGACCCAGTAACAGCAGCCCTGCAAGAGGCCTCTAAAGAATCAAAACACACTGCAAAGTATGTTTTCCAACTTGTTCAGCAGAATGCATTAAGTCCTGTAAATCTTTATTTTCCACACAGTCAGGAATCAACATAATTTTCTGTTTAAGCAGTCCAATGACATGTTGCTGATATTTTAACATATGAAATTGGCAGTTTAAAGCTCTGATTGCCAAGGTTGCTGAAGTATAAACCTTTTTAACCCATCTGTCCAGCGCCCTGGAGTCTCTGTCAGAAGGGGTAGGATTTGTAGCAGTAGAAGCCTTAATGCCCTTTGGCCTCTGAGAAATAGTCTCTGGATCTGCAATAGGATTTTTGTAAAGGAACTTGTGGGACTCAGGAACCTTGTAGTATCTGTCAGGTTTACTAGGAGCAGGAGGCAGGGAATCAGGGGGTCAAACTGGATTCCGAGAAAACATCATCAACAATGTCTAGTACAGGAGGAATAGCCAAAGGCCTATGCTGAAGTAGAAGAAGGAAATCCCTAAGCCTCTTTTTTGAATCAGAAAATTCCTGGCTTTCCCAGTGAAAATGCTCCCTTAAAGTATGTAAGGTTTCCCCAAAAGAAATATCCTCAGGAGGGGAAGCAGAGGGAATGGAATCCTCTGCATCAGAATCCTCATAAGTAGACAAGGACAAATCCAGGTCATCAGAAGAGTCAGAAAAAAACGAATCCTGATCAGAAGATTCATAATCAAGCTCAGCCCTAGGCCTCTTGGGGCGGGTGGGGGGGTTTGACTACCCCTAATTAGAGTTATTAGATCTTCAGCCATTTTTATGATTTGTTTTTTAGGCATAGGGGCCTGAGCATGTGGCCTGGGCATCATTTTTTTTAGACAGGGATAGAGATTTAGGCCTTAGTAATGAAGGAGGCATTGATTTAATATGCAAGTCCGTAGGCCTGAATACACCTTCAGAAGCCGGTGCCTGTAAAGCGGCTCCGGACCCATCCAAGGTAGAGACATCCGCGGGTTCCATAGTTGAAGTATCTCGCGGCATACGAAAGGGTCTCAGTAGAGGCCTGCAAATCAAAAGTAGCAGGTATCAGGGGCTGCGAAAGCACCTCACTGAGTACCGGCGAACTGGGACTGGCTTAGAAGAAGTGTCGTCGGCAACTTTGGACCTCGGCGGCCTGTCTCTGTCTTTATCTTTGCGTTTTTTTGGAATCCCGGTAGTTGGATGGCTAACCGATGACATTTCTGGATAATTAAACCGAGAACCGAAATATTTAGAGGCAAAAATATACTGACGACGGATAGTGCGCTGATTAAATAAAGCACAAAACCGACAGCAAGGTACGTTGTAGTCAGGACCTAGGCAAGGAATACAGTACAAATGAAAATCTTTATGAGGTATTTGCTTTCCACAAGTATTGCAATTATTAACTTTTACTGGCATCAGTAAGGAGCAAGAAAAAGTTTCCCCAATGGGGTACTTAGCTTTAAGTTGAAGACTTTGGTTCTGAAACTCGAAAACAAAAATTTCAAGAATCGGCCGACCAGTACTTGCGAACTGCTTCTGCTTCAGGCACTGCACGGCAAGAAAGAGTGATGTAATGGCGTCGGCTGCATGTTTTATACCCCTGACGACCTGACATCATGGAAGAAGGGACAGCAACTGACGCAGGACCCAAGACTTTGTTAATCAGGCCGAATGGGGGCAACCTGCAAGCAGATTACCCAAATGTAATGACTGCAACAGTGAAACACAAAGAACATCCCATTAGTCTTGCACTTCAACTCCCTCTGTACACTGTTCTCCAAGCAAAATCTGACAAATCTGTCTGGACTGACTGAACTGAGGTCTGGAGAGAGAAGAGCATGTCTAGATCAAGAGACATCTGATCCCTGCACCACTATGTTGTTTCCCAAAATCCAAAAAAACTTGTACATGGAGCTCCTACAGAAGTAGCTAGCTCCAACATTTTTTTTTTTTTTTTTTAAGTATCACTGAATTTTTCTCAGGCGGAGTCTAGCCATGGTTTCATTGGGATTGTTGATGTCATGAGGCCTCGAATTTTTGAAAAACTCTCTTTTGGAGGCAGTTTCTTGAAGTGAAATCCCTGAAAACATTCTGAACAGTCAGAACTCTGCCTTCTGGTAGAAAGGCCATACTTTTTTGTGTGTCCATCACACATCCTAGGAAGACAATTCTTTGTGAAGTATGAGACAGGACATTTGTAGGTTCAACTTGAATTGGCATGTAATAAGCATTCTTCAGATGCAAAGTCACCATGAAATAGAAGTAAGACTATTGGCAGGGTGAGTATTTTGAATACGAGTACTTTTAGAAGTATATTTAGGCATGAACAAACCTAACACTAGTCTACACAATAACTCCTTTTTGGGAACCAAAAAGATGCTGGTGTAAAAATCATTTTCCTTTTTGTGGTGCTGAAATTGGTTCTAAAACTCCTGACTGCAATTTGTGAAGGAGTACAGGAAAGAACAGACATGTTCCGTATTGGAGGGTGTGGAAAGATTTCCCTATAATAACGAGGATTTTCTGTCCACTGATAAGAATATCCTTACTGAATTATTCTCAGCACCCATTTATCTGAGATTATTTGCGGCCAGACTGCTGGGCTGAGCTAACACCTGGGGAAGATTAAAGTGGAGGATGGACAGAAGGAATGGAAGGTGTGCCCCGAGTTTTGGTATTGTTATTCTTTAGTAAGGGACATATCTTTTTTGTGTAAGGAATCCCTTTTATTTGGTTTGGGAGCATTATCTTCCTACTATGTTCTCTGGGTAACCTGAATCTAGGTCCTCATCTGAGGAATACAGGTATCATATCTTCTTAGTAGGTATGGAAGAACAAGGATGAGCAGGGACAGATACCCCCTGAGAAGCCATCAAGGCATTAAATAAAAGTCCTGCCATTCAAGTTGGGGATCTTTAACAATGGGGATAAAATGCTTGGTCTTTTGATTTTTTTTTAAAGCAGAAAGTCTGCACTAACAACCCTTGGCAGCTCAGTCCCTTGGCGAGATTCAAAGATCATAGCAGGAATCTCTTCCCAGACAGACTAAGATTTGAGGAATCCCCCTCAGCCTCTTGGAAATAATCAGCCATGGCTCTCCATCAACATCTGGAACAGACATTTGAAAAGTCGGACAGGAAGTGTGAAAACTCAGATCCAAGTCGGCTTCCAATGGGGTCAAGGCAGAGGAATTCAATGCATGCACCAAATGTTCTTCAGGGCTTTCACTAACTTTTGGAAAGATGTCCAGTGGAGGATAAACAGCAAATGGATCAGAAGTAGACTTTTTAGCCTTCTTCTTGGCAGACAACTGTCCCTTAGGATGGGAGGATTCCACCATAGCACCAGGGAAGATAAACTACTACAGAGGGTGATAGGGACAAATGCTTGACAGAGCACTGCATATGGTTATGGGAAGCACCTAGGCAAAAAAGACACTGATCATGACAGTCTTTGTGGGGAATCTGCCTCCCACATTGACATTCTCCCTTCTTGTATTCATGAATAAACATAAAACTGAGAAGAAAACCTAGACAGGTACTCATCTGAAGATGGCTTGGTAACCCACACAACAGAAGGGCATTCAGACTAATATTCAATAATGGCATTTGGACTGGCAGCAAAGAAGTTCCAAGTATTTATGCCCATAAGTCACCTTTATGCCTTCAGCAGGAAGGATACGTGTGATGTACATCACCTATAACATCTAAAGGCTTTAGAATATTTGCCAGATGTTAAGATATCCTTGGCAGGATATCCCTTCAGTGAAGAGTACTGCAAGAGTACTATGGAAGGACATCTTCCATTTCTCAGAACAAGTCATAAAACAGTTTAGAAAAGTCCCACAACTGTTTAAATACAATATTAAGCATACAAACAGCTAGTATGTTACAATTCCCAGAGGAATTAATAGCAGTAGTAAATATCAAGTATATTAAAATAAAAAGTTAACACATACATATTTTTAATTAAAATAGAAAGAAAACAAAATTATATAACAGCAATAATAAAGGAGGTTCCAAAAGAAATCTTATTTGAATTTGGAAGCTGTAGGAGATTCAACTGTGAGACTCCTATTGCTGACACTAAGGAATGAATAACTGACTTTCTGTGACAAGGGCTAGGATTCACCTGATGGCAGGTCTTAGCCAAGCCCGTATCACAGACAGTCAGAGAAGGGGATTTTGAGCTCCAAAAAGCTGACAATTGGGATAGCTGTGCAGGCACAGAACATGCAAGCCACTGAGGCATTGTGAATAATGAACTTCCAGGATTAAATGACCTTATTAATTTTAAATGTCAATTAAAAACATAAATGTCAATTAAAAACAGGACTCAAACAACAACACTGTAAAAGTACAGTTTTGTACCTACCATAAATGTAGATGTCCGATAGGTATGCATCTGCAGTCATCACATATGGGATGTCCTGCCTCAGGCAGCCCTTCGGTCGGCCAGATTCCAAAGTCTGGGTCCGGCGTCGGCTGATGTCGCCCTTTCCCCGACGTCAGAGCGCCTGGGGTATAAAAGCATCAGCCGACGCCATCTTCCTCAGTTTTTCTTGCCCCAGATGCCAGGTGCCCTCTAAGGAAGGCTAAATTTGGAGAAATGCAATAAATTCCAAACATTTTCAGAATATATATATATATATATATATATAAAAAAAAAAAAAATATATATATATATATATATATATATATATATATATATATATATATATGTATGTATATAAAACAAATACACCATAATAGATAACCCCAGTTAGCAAAGAGAGGGAAAAGAACCCAAGAAATACCACAGAGGGGAAGGAGGGTGGGTAAACCTGACTGCAGATGCATACCTATCGGACATCTACATTTATGGTAGGTACAAAACTGTACTATGTCCTTCAAGGATGCATCTGCAGTCATCACATATGGGTAGAATACCATAGCTAATCTGGGGGTGGAGGATCTATGTAAATGATGGTGTAGCTAAAATTCCCTGCAGGACTGCCGTAGCAAAGCCTGCTCTGGATCTGGAATATAAGGGTAAATTGTAATGCTTGGGAAATGTATGCACGGAGCTCCATGTAGCAGCTTCTAAAATGTCCTTGGTAGCCACCCCTCTTAAGAAGGCTGTGGAGGTGGCTGTAGCTCTGGTGGAATGAGGTCTAATGTTAGCTGGCACAGTCTTTCCATGAAAGGAGTAACAAAAACAAATGCAATTCCCTATCCATTTTGAAATTGTCTGTTTTTCCTTGTGCACCAGCAGCATATGCTACAAACAGTTGATCAGTTTTTCTGTAACTTTTAGTTCTGTCCAAGTAGTAGCGCAACTGCCTGTGTATGTCCAGGGTGTGCAGAAGTTTTTCCCCTTTGTTTTGTGGATTTGGAAAGAAGGTAGGCAGGTGAATAGCTTGGTTTAATGAGACCCTGGATACCACCTTTGGCATAAATGAAGGATTGGTTCTCAGTGAAACTCTGTCCTGATGAAAGATAAGAAATGGCTGTACTGCCATGAGGGCCTGTAACTCAGATACTCTTCTTGCTGAGGTTATGGCCAGAAGGAAGGCAGTCTTCCAAGACAGGAACTGTGGTTCTGCAGATGCTGTTGGTTCAAAGGGAGGTAGTGTTAGTTTTTCCAACACGAAGTTAAGGTCCCAAGTAGGCACTGGTGGTTTCCTTGGAGGATTGATGTTTTTAATTCCTCTTAGAAACTGCCTTAGGAGAGGATGAGAAAAGACAGGTGGATCAGTATTGTACTCTGCTGAAATTGCTGAAGCATGAATTTTAATGGAAAAGTAAGACAGGCCATTGTGGAGCATTTCTGCCAAGTATTCCAGAATATGTGCCATGTTCATCACTGTCGCATCTAGGCCCTTTGTGGTGTTCCAAGTGTGAAACCTTTTCCATTTTGCTGAATATGCCTTCCTTGTGGAAGGCTGGCAAGCTTCCATGATGATATCCTTCACTCTCTTGGATAGCTTATCCTGTGGAGGAATCAAGGTATTTTCCAGGCTGTTATTTGCAAGGTTTTCAGGTTGGAATGCAGAGTTTTGTAATTGTGTTGTGTCAGGAGAAGTGGTCACAGTGGAAAAGGCCATGGTTTTGTGCGTGACATGCTCTTTAACAGAGGGTACCAGTGCTGTCTTGGCCAGTCTGGAGCTATCAGAATCACTTTTGGCTGCTCTGTCCTGATCTTCAGTAAAACCTTGGTCATTAATGGAAGAGGTGGAAAAGCATACACTGTTAGTGTTCTCCAGCTGAAAGACAGGGCGTCCACTTTCCATGCTTGTGGGTGGTATGTCCTTGAGCAGAACTTCTTCAGCTGATGATTGTGGGGGGAGGCAAAGAGATCTATGTCCGGTCTCCCCCATAATTGTGTTATCTGAAAGAAGATGTCTGGGTGCAGCATCCATTCGTGTGCATCCATGATGTTCCTGCTTAAACTGTCCACCAGCACATTGTCCTTTCCTGGCACGAACTGGGATTGTAGCTCTATATTGATTTTCAAGGAAAGTTCCCATAGATTCATTGCCAGTCTGCAAAGAGGGTAAGAATGGGTGCCCCCTTGCTTGTTTATGTACCACATAACTGTGGTGTTTGTCTGTCCTTATTAGCAGGTGGCCTTGATGCAGAAAGAGTTTGAAGGCATCGATTGCATGTATCACTACCAGCATTTCCTTTTGGTTTATGTGCATGCGTAGATCTTTTTGTGACCATAGTCCTTGAATGCATCTGCCCTCCATGTGCGCTCCCCATCCGTGGTCTGAAGCGCCCGTTGTAATGGTTTGGCTGGCTATTGGTTTGCTGAAGGGTAGACCCCTGTTTGACTGGCTTGCTTGAGCCCACCACAGAAATTCCTTTTGAAGGCATGGAATGAGTGGTATCAAAGTTTCCAAGCTGTGACTGTGCTGAGTCCATAAACTCCTTAGGTACCATTGTAGCTTCCTCATATGCAGCCTTGCTTGTGGAATCAGGAGAATGCAGGAAGCCATGTAACCCAGGGCCTGCAGGATTTTCCTTGCAGTCAGCTGAGTTTCTCTTGACAGATTTTTGAAGTAATCCGGAAGTTGACTTTGTTTTTCTTCTGTGAGGAAAGCCATTTGGGTGGTTGTGTCCAGATTTGCACCCAGAAAGGTTATTCTTTAGGATGGTACAAGTCTTGACTTGTGAATGTTGACTGTATATCTCAAGGCCTGAAGTAGGTGAATGGTATAATTCAAGTGTTTTACCAAAGTTTGTTGACTGTCCGCTTGTATAAGGCAGTCGTCCAGATATGGGTATATTTGAATCCCCTGAAGTCTGCAGTGTGCAATTACTGATGCCAGGCATTTCGTGAATACTCTGGGCGCAGTAGATAAGCCAAAGGGCAATGCTGAGAATTGATAATGCTCTGAACCTGCAAGAAATCTGAGGTGTCTTCTGCAACTTTGTCTGATAGGGACATGCAGTTATGCCTCCTTGAGGTCTAGAGTTACCAGCCAAAGACCTCTTGCCCAGCATGGGAAGGAGTTGCTGCAGAGTCAGCATTTTGAATTTTGGCACAATGAGATAAGTATTCAGTGCGGACAAGTCGAGAATAGGCCTCCATTGCTTTTCTTT
Organism: Protopterus annectens; assembly: GCF_019279795.1. NCBI lineage: Eukaryota > Metazoa > Chordata > Ceratodontiformes > Protopteridae > Protopterus > Protopterus annectens. The sequence continues at coordinate 1,421,981,093 of NC_056725.1, forward strand.
TCTTGGAACAAGGAATAGTCTGGAATAAAATCCTTGGCCTTGTTCTGAGAGAGGAACCTTTTCTATAGCTTTCATTTGCATTAAGTTGGATATTTGTTTCAAAGCCTCTGCCCTTTGATTCAGTGGCAGGTCTGGCATGCCTTTTCTTTTTGGTAATGTGTGAAAATGGAACCTGTATCATTTGTCTATTATTTGTAGTGTCCATTTGTCCCTTGTAATACTGTGCCAGTTTTCTGAATATAAAGAAAGCTTTCCACCCAAAGGTGCTTCCAATTGAGCCCTGGTTGGCGGTGTCAAAGTAAAGTCATTGAGTCTGTCCTGGTGCAGCAGTTGTAGGTCCTGCACTACCTCTCTGGTTGGGAGGCTGCCATTGACGGCCTCTGTAGGAGCCTCTAGCTTGCCCTCTACCTCTGGCACGCCTGTTTTTGCCTCTCTGAAATCTTTCTGTGTCTGGAAAGGACCAATTCTTGGAAGGCCAATTTCTGCTGAATCTTGGTGGTTGGACTTGGAGAAAATCTTTGACTGTTTGTACAGATTTTGCTTTTTCTTCAAATTTCTTTAAGACCTCCTGAGCAGTGGAGCCAAATAACTTTTGCTTTTCCAGTGGAGCATCCAGAAGCTTTGCTTTAACATGGTCTGGCACAGATTGTTCCTTCAGCCAAGCATGCCTACGTATGACTGCACCTGTCATACCTGACCTACATGAAGCTTCCAATGCATCATAACCACACTGCAAGAAATGGTTGCTAACCTGTTGGGAGTTATGTACCAGATCCTGAAGTGATTTGCGATCTAGGGGCTCAGGCGAAGACAGTTTTTTATGCAATTCATCCAACAAATACTCTTGGTACTGTATCATATGAAATTGACAATTTAAAGCCCTCATAGAAAGAGTAGCCGAAGTATACACTTTTTTACCCCATCTCTCTAAAGCCCTGGACTCCCTTTCAGAGGGGAGTGGATTTTTGGAAGTGGCAGCTGCTACCCCTTTAGGGCCCTGGGAAATAGTTTCTGGATCAGCAGAGTGGGCCTTGTAAAGGAAAAGATGTGAGTCCGGGACCCTGTAGTACCTATCGGGTTTGGCAGGAGCCGGAGGAAGAGTCTCAGGGGTAGTGCTAGACTCAGAGTACACATCATCAATGACATTTAAACCAGGAGGAATAGCCAAAGGTCTATGCTGAGGCAAATGCAAGAAAGTCCTTAATCTCTTCCTGGAATCAGAGAATTCCTGGCTCTGCCATTGGAAATGCTCTCTCATAGTGTGAAGTGTCTCCCCGAAGGAAAGCTCTTCAGGAGGGGAGGCCGAGGGGATAGATTCCTCTGCATCAGAATCCTCATAGGCCGAAAAAACCTCCTCCTGGTAGTCCGAAAGAGTAGAGCCATCAGAGGCCTTCATCTGAGGAGTGGGGATCAGAGGGCTCAACCCTGGGCCTTTTGTCTGGAGGAGGTTGAGAGCCCCTGTCCGGATGAGGCTGTGAGCCCCTAATTAAGGAGATAAGGTCCTCTGCTAAACTTAGGATCTGTGAACCTGTAGGGGGTCCCTGAAGAATAACCCTGGGAGGCAAAGTTCTTGAGTGTTTAGCAGCTTTAGCCCTAGAGAAAGCCTTTATGGACATGGATGCAGGAGGCCTGGCTGCACCACGTGCTGGTGTAGTTTTGTCTAGGGTAATGGTGTCGGAAGGTTCCAGGACACCAGTTTCAGATGGAAATTCAATAACCGACTCCGGAGGGGCCTCCGGGGCCGAGGTTGTCGGTTGAGCGGTATCGGTGGATGGAAGCACCAAGGACTCAGTTTCAGCCGAGACACTCGCGGTAGGCCTGGCCGTGGTTTCAGCCGAAGCCGCGGCCCACGTGTGTCGGTCCTTGTCCTTCCGTTTCTTAATTAAATATGAAGTCGGAGTCTCTGACGGCATATTGTAAGCAAAACTAGCCCCAAAAAAATCCTCTGCAAACTCCGCCCGACGTCTAAGAGTGCGTCGATTGAAGGAAGCACAGGCTGAACAGGCCGAGATGTTGTGGTCTGGGCCTAGGCAGGGGAGGCAGTAAGAGTGGAAATCCTTATGAGGTATTTGTTTCCCACAAGTTAAACAATTATTAATTTTATCTGACATCGGCTGAGGCAAGAAAGAGTCCCCAACGGGGTACTTAGCTTTTGAAGTCTTCAGTAGCTGAATTACAGGAGCTGGCCGACCGGCACTTGCGAACTGCTTCTGCTTTGGGCACCACGTGGCAAGAAAGACTGAGGAAGATGGCGTCGGCTGACGCTTTTATACCCCAGGCGCTCTGACGTCGGGGAAAGGGCGACATCAGCTGACGCCAGACCCAGACTTTGGAATCTGGACGACCGAAGGGCTGCCTGAGGCAGGACAACCCATATGTGATGACTGCAGATGCATCCTTGAAGGACATCATTGTACTATCATGGGTCTTGTATTATGCATACTTTCAACAGTCATACTGTTAAAAGTGTTATTGGTTTTAGATAGGAATATAACAGTTAGTTGAAATTCCTATCAGTCCTTGAGATAAGAAGTTAGACCAGGGTCCCATCTGCATGAGTTAATGGTAGCTCAGGATCCCATGGCATTATCAAAATGAAAAGGGAAAATTCCACTGTGTCCTGGCAAATTTCCTCCAATCTGTACGAATATCACCTAGTGTCTCCCCCTGCAAAGAGACTGCTGGCCCAGTGGGTGCAGGAGAAGCTGCATGGGAAGTTAATGGGGGAAGACTTCAAGAACAAGGGACTTCACCATATATTTGGCACGTGAGAGATGTTTTTCATAGACGGAGAGAGCACTGTAGATCATGGAAGAGAGAGAGTGTGAATTGGGTGGGGACCTGTGAATCTAATGTGTCTGTCAGTTATCACAGAGTGTTACAGCTATGAGCTGTTAAACTGCTGCTTGTGGGAGAGTTGAATTCCTTCAGCCTTCATTTACCTAATGTGCAACCTTCAGCAAAATCACTTAACCACAGAGTGTTCTGGCACAACTGAAAAACTGGGATAAGCTCCTCAATGGTCTGCACTGCACTGCAGTCCCACTTGCAAACCTATGTGACCTTTAAAAGGACAGCGTGCAGCTAGAAAGATTTGGGTAAACTAAGGTGGAAGGATGTAGTAACTACTACTTAGATGAAGACCAGCAAGCAGAGTAATTAGACTGCTCCTTCTGCTGTCACATTATATAAAGTAACACTAACTTAAAAAAAAAAAATTGGATACAATGAAAAAGGACAGCTGCATAAGAACTTACTATAACAGTAGACGTCCTACTGATCACTGTTGCAGTATTCCTGATAAAAGGGTTGTCACCACTGATGTATGGCTGGGGTACCACAGCTTTACCTTTTCCTAGGTTGTACATCCATCCAATGCATGAACTCAAGTCGTATGCATTGAGGTATAAAGACAGACATACAAGCATGGATCCTCAGGCCATCTCCAAGTGAGCAGCCTGAAGACTACTGACAGAGGAGACTGTTCACCTAACGGGTGTAGCTTGAAATGGTAATAAAACTTCCCCATAGCCATCTAACAGAGCAAAGGGAGAGAGGCAACTGAAGACTGAAGTGAGATGGAGAAGAGGGGATGGAGGGTGGGCTGGAACACTGCTACAGTGATCAGTATGACATCTAGTTCTTAAACAACTGTAATATGCCCTGACTTGAAATCACTCATTCAGTATACCTAACATATGGATGATTACCAGAACTGAGGAAGGAAGGGTGGTTAGCTATAGAGTAGAAGAGTTGTCCAGCAGTCCTTACAGACTGACCTAGCAAAGGTTGATCAGGACCTGGAGAAAGCATCAATTTTGTAGTGTTCGGTAAAGGTATTTACAGAGGACCAAGTGTCCGCCACCAAAACAGACCAAGAGTCTATTACTTTGTGAAAAGCCCTGAGGAACAGACTGCCCTAGTGGAATATGCTTTAGGGCAGGAAAGCAAGGTCTTGTGTAGTGAGAGTAGCAGAACAAGATAACCTTTGATATCCAGGCTGCAACAGTTTGTTTGGAGACCGGCTGTCCCAGCTTAGGTGAAATAAAAGAAACAAACAGCTGGTCAGTCTTTCTGAAGGATTTATTTTTTTCCAGGTAAAATTTGAGTTGCCTGTGAATTTCTAGAGAATGTAAGATTCTTTACCCCTGTTGTGGTGATTGGGAAAGATAAACAGCCTGACAGACACAGTTCATTCACTACCTTATGCATGAAGGATGGATTAGCCGTGACAGCCATGCTGTCTTTGTGAAAAATAAGAAAGGGAAAATGGTCATGAGACCCTGTAGCACAGAAACTCTCCTGGCAGAGGCAGAGACCAAGAAGAGGATGGTCTTCCAAGTACAGAATCTTAGAGAAGTGGAAAAAGTTGGTTCAAAGGGAGGCACAATAAGCTTTTTCTGTTTTACTATCAAAATTTCAACAATGTTTCTATGAGTAATTACTTACTTGAAAAACATTGTTGAAAATAACATCGACCAATCAAAATTATGAAACATGGAAAATATCACCAATTCAAATTCAAATTGTTGATATTTGTCGAACTTATCTGAACATCCGGTGACATTCAACACATGTTTTGCAGGTGGGCAAGCCCACCTGCACCCCCAAACACACCCCCTGCTACTTATAAATTACAACTCCAAGATCGCACTACAGTAAGGAAAAGGGCAAAGTTCCAATCTCTACTGTAGTGAGATCTCCAATCAATATGTCAATTTCACAACAGCGAAAGCATACTACCATTTGCTGTTGCAGGTTCGACGTATTTCAAATCGCCATTATGAGACTCTGAAAACTGCTTTTCAACAATCAAAGTTTGCATAATAGCATTCGAAATTTTGATGGTAAACCGCTTTTTCTAACACAAAATTAAGATGCCAAGGGAGAGAAATGGGTTTCTTTGGTGGGTTAAGATGCAGAACTCACCTGAGGAAAAACTTGACCTCTGGCCTAGCCATAAGGGATTGGCTAACAGGAAGGCAGGCACGGACAGCAGACAAGTCAGCTTTAATGGAAGAGTAGGCCATGGCTAATCAAAGAAGTTCACAGAGGTATTGCAGTACTGTAGGGTCCTGTGCTAAGAGTGGTTCCTGACTACGTTGGCAGTACCAGTAGGAAAACCTTTTTCACTTAACAGTGTTAGATTTTCTAGTAGCAGGTCTCTAGCCTCTTGTAGGACTTGTACAACCTCTTCAGAAAAGAGGTGTCTTTGAGGAATTAAAATCCTATCATCGATAGGGTCAGGGTGAGAGATGGAAGACTCGGTTGGCGTGACAATCCTTTATGCCGAGTTATCAGGTCCAACTTGTAGAGGAATTCTACTGTAAATTCCCTTTGCCAAGTAAAACAGTAGGATGAACTAAAGTTGCTTTGGACAAAATAGAGCCAATAAAAGCAGGGAGAGTGTTTCCTTTTGTTTCTTGAGAAGAATTTTTGGAAGAAGAGGCAGAATAGGAAAAGCATAGCAGAACATGTCTGTCCACTGGAAAGAGAAGACATCTGTCCTCCAGGCTGTGTGACAAGGGTCTCTGGTGCAGAAATGGGGAAGCTGATGGTCATCTGGTGAAGCAAAGAGGCCCATCTGAGGAGTGCCACACTGAAGTGTGATGTTATGGAAGACCTCTCTGTTCAAAGACCACTTATGAAGTCCTCCAGGGAGCAACATATGGAATCTGCTAGCACACTGTCCTGAGTATGGACGTATGCGGCTGTGAGTGTGATGCTCACTTGGGTTGCAAGTTCTATGTCTCCTGTACTAACTTGCATAGTTGGTAATGTTTCCCTCATAGCTTTTTCTATGGGTTTTCCTTTGTTTCTGAACTGCTGTAGGATTCCTTTTAAGGAAGGCGGTAGATTTGGATGGGTAGTTCCTATGGTATCTGGGAACTGAGGAGTGTTGGATCTGTCTGCAGTCTTTCATGGTCTTCCCTTCCCCTTGATGGGATTTGAAAAGACTGACCGCCTGATGGCCAAATAGTACGTCTTTGTCCAGTGGTGAATCTAGAATTTTAGATTTGAAATCCTCAGGTACAGGCTGACTATGAAGCCATACATATCTGCAGTTAGCAGATCTAGTGGCAGCTGCCCTACATCATAACTGCATTTAATGCTGTGTCTGGCAATCTGAGTGACCTGCAAAAGTAAGCTCCACTTCTGATGTGAGGCCCCTGCTGTAGGAGGATCCAATACAACTTTGTTTAATGAGTTAAGGGCAGAGATGAAATACTTTGTCACTTGAGTTTGGTAATTATCTGCACTAAAGGCAAGGGTAGCAGAGGTGTAAACCTTTTCTCATCTATCCACAGCCCTATTATCTACATCAGCATGAAGGTCATTAGCAGTGGGTAGAAGCTTAGAAAAAGTACAGTTGTGTACCTACCATAAATGTAGATGTTCGAGTGCATTCACTGTTGCAGTCATTACAGATGGATTATCCTGCTGGCAGGCTACCTGCAGTCAGTCTGAATTCCAAAGTCTAGGTCCGGCGTCGGCTGCTGTCGCCTCTTTCCTGATGTCAGCGCGCCAGGGGTATAAAAGATGCAGCCAACGCCATTTTCTTCAGTTTTTCTTGCCCTAGATGTCAGGTGCCCCCAAATTGGTAGGCTGAAAATTATGCCAATAAGTATGCATGCACAAAAATAAAAATTTCCTTCATCTACAAGCAAGCATACCACATAGGTGATATAGGATGGAGAAGTACAGATAAGTCCCAGCAAAGAAAAGGGGGTTGGTGGGTGGGTAACCTGGACTGCAACAGTGAATACACTCGAACATCTACATTTATGGTAGGTACACAACTGTACTATGTTCATCGTGTTTCACTGTTGCAGTCATTACAGTTGGGTTAAATCCCAAAGCTGAGGTTGGGTGGCTGGGTCTAAATAGGATTAGGAGAGGCTATAAGGCCCTGCAGAACTGCAGTGGCAAAGCCTGCTCTGGATTTAGAGTAGAGAGGTAAGTGGTAGTGCTTGGTAAAAGTGTGCACTGAACTCCAAGTTGCAGCCTCTAAAATGTCTTTGGTTGGTACTCCTCTGTGGAAGGCTGCTGAATTGGCTGCTGCTCTGGTTGAGTGAGGTCTAATGCCCTTAGGCACTGATTTGCCATGTTGTAAATAGCAGAAACGAATGCAGTGGCCTATCCATTTTGAAATAGTCTGCTTTAAGACAGCCTTTCCTTGTGATCCTGCAGCATATGCTACTAAGAGTTGTTCAGTCTTTCTGAAAGCTTTAGTTTTGTCCAAATAGAAGCGCAGCTGTCTGTGTATGTCCAAAGAATGCAGAAATCTCTCACCCTTATTCTGTGGGTTTGGATAAAAGGTAGGCAAATGAATGGTTTGGTTAGGGGCCACACTGGACATTACCTTAGGCATAAATGTCGGGTTCATCCTCAGAGAAACCCTGTCTGGATGGAAAATAATAAAAGGTTCCACAGCCATGAGTGCCTGTAACTCTGAGACACTTCTTGCAGAGGTAATTGCTAGGAGCAGAGCTGTTTTCCAAGATAAGAACTTTATTTCAGCTGTACTGGCTGGCTCAAAAGGCGGCAGTGTGAGTTTTTCCAAGACATAATTGAGGTCCCATGCAGGAATTGGTGCTCTCCTTGGAGGTCTTATGTTTTTGGCCCCTCTGAGGTACTGTCTTAGCAACGGATGTGAAAGAATTGGTGGTTCCGTATTCTAATGAGCTGAAATGGCAGAGGCATGGATTTTAATTGATGAAAAGGATAGGCCTTTGTCCAACATCTCAGTTAGGTATTGTAAAATCTGAGGAATATTTGGTACAAACGTGTCAATTCATTGTGCCTGGTTCCAAGCACAGAATCTTTTCCATTTTTCTGCATAAGATTTTCTGGTACTGGGCCTCCTGGCCTCCAAAATAACATCCATCACTGCTTTAGAGAGAGGTGTGCTCTGAATGGCTACATTATCCGCCATGCTGCCAGATTTAGGGTTCTGAGTTGGCTGTGCAGGATCTGATTGTTTCGTTGGGTCAGTAAATGAGGAATTAGAGGCAATGTCCAGGCTGGGCCTTGAGACAAGCTCTTTAGGATTGGGTACTAGTGCTGGCGGGGCCAGTCTGGATCAATCAGAATCATTTTTGGCTTCTCTTGTCTGACCTTTAGGAGTATCTTGGGGAGGAGAGGCAGAAGAGGAAAAGCATATACTGTTAGGGTTTTCCAGATTGAATGACAGAGCATCCACTTTCCATGCTTGCTTGTGATAAGTCCTTGTGCAGAATCTCTGTAGTTGGCAGTTGTGAGGGGAGGCAAATAGATCTATGTCTGGGCATCCCCATTTCTTTATTATCATGCTGAAGACTTGTGGATCCAGTTTCCACTCATGGGGATCCGTGAGGTTTCTGCTTAGTTCGTCTGCCAGAGTATTTTTCTTTCCTGGCAGGAACTGTGCTTGCAGGTGTACTTGATAAGTCAATGCTGTGTCCCACAAAGTCATGGCTTGTCTGCAGAGGGGGTAGGAATGAGTACCTCCCTGTTTTTTTATGTACCACATGACTGTAGTATTGTCTGTCCTTATCAGTAGTTGTCCTGGATGGAGTAGATCCTTGAAAGCTGTCAGGGCATTCTGAACAGCTAGCATCTCTTTTTGATTGATATGAAGATGCCTTTGGCTTGTGGGCCATGTGCCCTGAATACATTTTCCTGCCATGTGGGCCCCCCAGGCATAGTCTGAAGCATCTGTTGTTATTGACTGCCTGGCTGTGGGTAGGATGAATGGCTGTCCCTTGTTGTGGTGACAGGCCTGTGCCCACCATCGAAACTCCTGTTGCAGGCAAGGAATGAGGGTAATTAGAGTTTCCAGTCTGTGACAATGTTGAGTCCAAACACTTTTTAGATACCATTGTAGTTTCCTCATATGCAGTCTGGCATATGGAATTAGCAGAATGCAGGATGCCATGAAGCTCAAAGCCTGCAGAATTTTTCTTGCAGATAACTGGGTCTTTGTTGCCAACATTTTGAAGTAAGAAGTCAGTTGCCTTTGCTTGTCTGGCGTGAGATAAGCCATCTGGGCAGTTGTATTAAAGCTTGCATCCAGGAATATTATCTCGAGAGGGTACTAGTTTTGATTTCTTTTCGTTTACTGTGTACCCTAGGCAAATTAGTAATCTTTTTTACAAACGCCAGATGCTGTAGTAGAATGTCTTTGTTCTCTGCTTGAATAAGGCAATCATCCAAGTAAGGATGTATTTGAATTCCTCTTTGTCTGCAAAATGCAATTACTGGTGCCAGGCATTCTGTGAAGACCCTAGGCACAGTAGATAAGCCAAAGGGCAGTGCAGGGAATTGGTAGTGCATTGAGCCAGCTATGAATCTGAGATATCTTCTGCAAGATTGTCTGATTGGAATATGCAGATATGCCTCTTTTAGGTCCAAAGTTACAAGCCAAGCCTTCTTGCCCAGCATGGGCAGAAGCTGCTGCAGAGTCAACATTTTGAATTGTGGAACGTCCAGAAATGTATTTAGAATAGACAGGTCCAGTATTGGTCTCCAGGCTTTGTCTTTTCTGGGTACCAAGAAAAGTCTTGAGTAAAATCCTTGTCCCTGCTCTTGCTGTGGTACTTGCTGAATGGCCCTCATGTCCATGAGGGATGAAATTAGTTTTTGTGCCTCTGCCCATTGATTGTGTGGCAGGTCTGGCATACCTTTTGCCCCAGGCAGGGTGTGAAAGTGGAACCTGTAGCCCTGGGACACTATATTCAAGACCCATTTGTCCTGGGTGACCATGTGCCAATTTTGAGAAAAAAAGTGCTAGTTTTCCCCCTAAGGGGGCTGCCAAAAGATAAGTGCTTGGTGCTGGCAGAGGAAAGTCATTGTGACTGTTTCCTGTATGGCTGTGATTTGTCTTCTCTGCTTTTGGAGGAAGAAGCGCCCCACTGTTTAGGCCTGTATGAGCCCTGGGGCTGGGATCTGCCTCTAGGGCATCTGTATCTGCCTCTTTGTGGCCTGTCTGACACTGGAAAGGACCAATTCTTTGTAGGCCAGTTCCTGCTAAATCTGGGTGGCTGTACCTGTAAGAAATCTTTTACTGTTTGCATAGTTTTCGCATTGTCCTCCATTTTCTTCAACACCTCCTCTGCTTTAACACCAAATAAAGTATCATGCTGTAATGGAGCATCTAATAATTTTGCTTTAACATGGTCAGGCAGATTCTGTTCCTTTAACCAAGCATGCCTCCTAATGACATGCAAGAGGCCTCCAGAGAATCAAAACCACATTGCAATGATTGCTTTCCCACTTGTTCAGTTGCATGCAATACATCCTGCATTTCCTTATTTTCTGCACAGTCAGAATTTGACAACATATTCTGTTTTAGCACTGACATTAAATATTGCTGATATTTAAGCATATGAAATTGACAATTTAAAGCCCTCACAGCCAAAGTAGCAGAAGTGTAAACCTTTTTTCCCCATCTGTCTAGTGCCCTTGAATCTCTATCAGAGGGGATAGGGCTTTTTGCAGCAGAAGCCTTGACCCCTTTAGGACCCTGAGAAATAGTTTCTGGGTCAGCGGCAGGGTTTTTATAAAGAAATTTATATGAATCTGGAACCCTGTAGTATCTGCCTGGTTTAACAGGGGCAGGAGGTAAAAAGTCAGGAGAAAGTCCGGACTCTGAAAATACATCATCTACAATGTCTAACACAGGAGGAATAGCCAAAGGCCTGTGTTGAGGTAGTAAAAGAAAATCTCTAAGCCTTTTCTTAGATTCTGAGTAGTCTTGGCTCTCCCAGTGGAAGTGCTCTCTCATGGTATGCAGGGTTTCCCCAAAAGAATAATCCTCAGGCGGTGAGGCTGAAGGGATAGATTCTTCAGCATCAGAATCCTCATAAGGAGGAAGAGAGTATTCCTGTTCAGAAGAGGAGTCAGAGGAAATGGAAACCTGATCAGAAGATTCATATTCTGTCTCTTGCCTAGGCCTCTTGTCAGGAGGGGGATGGGAACCCCTGATCAAGGTAATTAGGTCTTCGGCCATTTTGAGCATCTGTTTTTTAGGCATAGAAGTCTGTCCAGGAGACTGCTATACTTGTTTCTTTGTCTTTAGAACTGCTTTAGTCTTTGCTTTGGAAGCTGAAGTAGGCTTTACATATAACTGTGTAGGTCTGAAAACACCCTCAGAAGCCGATGCCTGCTCAGTGGCTCCGGACCCATCTGAGGGAATAGTTTCCGAGTGTCCAATACCTTGAGTATCCAGAGGCCTAGCTGGCTCCACGTGGGAGTCATCAGTGGCCTGTGGCTCTGAGGTAGCAGGCGCCAGGGGCTGCGAAAGCGCCTCACTGAGAACCGGCGACTGGCTTAGCAGAAGCCTCGTCGTCGGTTTTGGACCTCGGATGCCTGTCCTTTTCTTTTTCCTTGCGCTTTTTATAAACTCCGGTCATCAGCTGTTCCGACGGCATAATATAATTGAATCTTCGGCCAAAGTAATGAAAGGCAAAATCGTTCCGACACTTAATGGTGCGTTGGTTAAATCTAGCACAAAACCGACAGCTAGCAACATTGTGATCAGGACCTAGGCAAGGAATATAGTAAGAATGAAAATCCTTATGAGGTATTTGCTTCCCACAAGAAATACAATTGTTAACTTTTTCTGATATTGGACTGGAGCAAGAAAAAAGTTTCCCCAATGGGTACTTAGGTTTAATGAAGACTTTGGAACTAAAATTCGTTTATGAAAATCTCAGGAGTCGTCCGACCGGCACGTGCGAACTGCTTATGCTTCGGGCACTGTGTGGCAAGAAAGACTGAAGAAAATGGTGTTGGCTCCATCTTTTATACCCCTGGCACACTGACGTCAGGGAAGAGGCGACAGCAACCGACACCGGACCTAGACTTTGGAATTCAGGCCGACTGCGGGTAGCCTGCCAGCAGGATAACCCAACTGTAATGACTGCAACAGTGAAACACGATGAACATCTTATCTGGAGAGAGAGATACTGCAGAAGACTCTGCTACTTGATGCTTATAAAGATATTTAAGGTCATCCAGGACCTTGTAAAACTTGTCTGGTCTCTTAGGAGCTGGCGGTTGAGAATCAGTTGCAGAAGACCTGGAATGAAAAGCACCTTGGAAAAACTCATGGACAGGGGAGACTACAGAAGGGGCAGGGGAGCTTAACTCCAAGATGGTGTAATACCTCCTCTAAAAATAAGACATCTGCATGGATTTCTGTTCAAATTGTTTCATCATAATCTGCACTGTTTCTCCAAAGGAAGCTTCCTCAATAAGGGAATCAGATGACAGGGAGTCCCCTTCATTTAAAGAGATTTGCCCTGGAGAATACAGCTGAGAGGAACAGTTCAGATAATGGTCACAGAGTCACAAATACTGCTCCTCATTAGAATGGGAAACTAGGGTATGTTTTTGAGGAGTATCCTGTGGTTGCAGAGACCCAAAGGAAGAAGGTTTCAAAGATATAATATCTTTGAACAACCCTTATGAGATGTCTATCCACTCCTTCTCACTAGCTGAAGAGGGAGAGGCCACATGCTTAGGCTTCTGTTTTTTTCTTTTTATGTGTGGTGGCCACTTGGATAAGACTTGGAGGTTTGGAACCATATTTGACCTCTATTAGAGAGCCGGCAATATCTCCCTAACTAAAATCTGAGGGACGTTGTGCAGTCCTTCTGAAATGATGAAACGCAGTTACTCAGATACATTGTAGCTTGCATGGCCTCAGGAGCCATACCAGCCTCCAACGGGGTCTTGGTAGCTGGCAACTGAGAAGCAGCCTGATGTACAAGCAGCTTCTGTAAACTGAGCGGGTACATCACAGTCAGAAACATAGGATAGCAAATCCATTTGAGGCCTCAAGTTTTTTCTTCTGTGGCAGCAGGACATCCGAGCATATGAAGTCAGCCACCTTGGACTGGACAAAGCATTTAAGATACTGAGTCTCAAGAAAAGTGTTCATAGTAGAAAGCCTAGACCCAAGTGCTTTTGGAATGAAAGACTGACAGATTGAGCAAAATGTGTGATCATGTTCCAGGCCTAGGCAAAAAAAGATGCTTAGTATGCAAGTCCTTGTATGGAATCTCAAATACCACCAAATAAAGAAGACAAAAAAATACCACTAGCGACAATAGCCACAATCACAGAGCAACGCTGATAGAAAACATATTTATTATGCTTATCGCTTCAGCTCCCAGGCCTTCACAAAGTATTTCTTGTATGGAATCTGCTTACTGCAATTGCACTTACCCCTCCTAACTGACATCTACAACTTTCAAGAAAATATCACAAGATAAACGATTGAAGCAAAGGCATCAACAACCAGACAGTGAACAGTCTAACTGATGCATGGCCTGCATTTGGACTGGGAGGAATGTAGTCTGAAGATCCTCACTCGTATGTGTCTTTACACCCCAATGCATATGAGCAAAGGTCATGCATCGGACACACAACTTAGGGAAGGTAAACTTTTGGCATCCCTGAAAGATGTCACAGTGATTTCAGTCAGGATATCTCACATTATTTGGAAGAACAAGACTGGTTAACAGACACACAAATCTATTTTTATCTACAGTTTGTTATGAAATATACACTGTAACAAAACTGACACAAATATGGCTTAAAATGTTTGGAAATTACCAGAAGTAAAGGTACACAGTGGAAAACAGATTTATGCATTAAACTGCAAAAAGAAAAGAAATACATGTGGCAGTACTGTGAATTAATATGCTACAGAAAATTTTGAGCATAAATGACTAATAGATTACTTCAATGTGTATTAGAAGTGGTACTGCTTGGTTCTCAGGGTTATGATGGTATCAACACCCTAAGCACACATGTACATTGTTCTAACTTTAGGTCTCTTAAACCCTATTCTTAAGTGATAGGAGTCACGGATTCTTTAATATACGCCTGATTTATTACCAGAAGGGTACATAAAATCCCTGTACAATACCTCAGAATAACTGCATGTTAGAAAGTACAGTTGTGTACACTTACCATAAATAGATGTTCGAGTGTATTCACTGTTGCAGTCCTTAGAAAATGGGTTATCCAGCTCCCGGCAGCGCACAGCCGGCCAGAATACCGAAGTCCTTGGTATATGACGTTGGCTGCCTTCGGGTTAGGCCTGACGTCAGGTACAAAGGAAGGCAGCCGACGTCATTTCCTCAGTTTTTCTTGCCTTAACTGTAAGGAACCCCCCCCCCCCCCCCCACACACACACACAAAAAAAAAGATTAGACCAGGAAAAGAAAAATCCAGTCTATGCCCTAGGAAAAAAGGGGGATGGTTGGGGGCAGAATCAGGACTGCAACAGTGAATACACTCGAACATCTACATTTATGTAAGTGTGCACAACTGTAGGCCGCGGTGGTGCAGCGGTAAGCATTGTTGCCTCACAGCAAGAGGTTTTCCTGTTTGATTCTCGGCTGGAGCGCCTTCTGTGTGGAGTCTGCATGTCCTCCCTGTGGTCGAGTGACGTTAAAGACATGCAGGTAGGTGTGTGCGTAAATGGGCATGCCTTTTTTGAAGGTTGGGTGTCAGGCTGGCAACTCGGCACCGTAAATATTCACTGCCAATCATTAGCGGACGGGAGTTCCGCTGTGGCGACCCCTAACCGGGAAAAGCCAAATTACTTTTTTTACACAACTGTACTATGTTCATCATATTTCACTGTTGCAGTCTTTACAAAATGGGTTGATTCCCAAAGCCCAAGAAAAAAACAAAAGGGAGGGGAAACACCCACTGATTAAGGGTTGGTAAGGATGCCCTGCAACACTGCAGTGGCAAAAACAGCCCTGGACTTAGAAAACAAGGGTAAATTGTAATGTTTAGTGAAAGTGTGGACAGAAGTACAGGTAGCTGCTTCCAGGATGTCCCTAGTAGGTACACCTCTTAAAAAAGCTGCTGAGGTAGAGGCTGCCCTAGTAGAAAGGGTCCTAATACTCTGAGGAGGAACCTTGCCATGCTGTAAGTAACAAAAGTGAATACAATGAGCAATCCACTTAGAAATGGTCTGTTTAGAAACAGCTTTGCTCTGAGCTCCAGCAGCAAAACTGACCAACAACTAATCAGACTTTTGAAAAGGTTTAGTCCTGTCCAGGTAAAAATCTAAGCTGTCTATGCACATCCAAGGAATGCAGTAACCTTTCCCCTTTATTCTGAGGATTAGGAAAGAAGGTAGGCAGGTGGATAGACTGGTTAAGAGTCAGGCTAGAAACCACTTTAGGCATAAAGGAGGGATTAGTTCGAAGAGAAACCCGATCCACATGGAAGATGACAAAAGGTTCTACTGCCATTAAGGCTTGCAGCTCAGAAACCCTTCTAGCTGAAGTAATAGCCAAGAGAAAGGCAGTTTTCCAGGAGAAAAACTTCAGATCTGCTGAAGCAGCTGGTTCAAAAGAAGGCAGAGTAAGCTTCTCAAGTACAAAATTGAGATCCCAAGCAGAAGTAGGTGCCCTTCTGGGAGGCTTTAAATTGCTAGCACCCCTGAGGAACTGTTTCATCAAGGGATGAGAGAAAATGGGATGCTCAAAGGAACAATGAGCAGAAATAGCTGAAGCATGAATCATGACAGAAGAAAAGGAAAGTCCACCATTAAGCAAGCCTGCCAGATAGTCAAGAGGAAGAGTAGGTTGAGAAGGGTCTTTCCCTCTAGTCTGCATCCAAATGGAGAACCTTTTCCACTTATCTGCGTAAGATTTCCCAGTGCTAGGCCTCCTGGCCTCACGAAGAACCTCAACCACCTGTTGGGAAAGGTTTAAATTATGAGCCAAGCTGCCAAATGCAGAGTCTGAAGATGAGGATGCAGACTTTTTCCCCCTGCTGAAACAAGAGATCTGGTATCAGGGGAAGATAACAAGGCTGAGACTGGGAGAGACTGAGAAGTAGTAGATACCAATGTTGTCTGGGCCAGTCTGGAACTATGATGATGGCCCTTGTTTTTTTGTCCCTTATCTTTAACAGCACTCTGGGAAGAAGAGGCAGAGGAGGGAGTGCATTGATCAAGAGCTGTGTCCAGGAGAAAGACAGAGCATCCACTTTCCAAGCTTTGTTGTGATGATCCCTGGTGCAAAAGGTTGGAAGAAGGTGGCTGGTTGGAGATGAGAAGAGATCCACCTGGAGAGTGCCCCAATGCTGAATGATGTGATAGAAGATGGTCTTGTTCAGTTGTCACTCATGAGGATCCAGGACCTACCTGCTCAACCGTTATGCCAAGGTGTTGAGCCTTCCATGAAGAAACTGAGCTATCAGATGAATGCCCATTGAAGCTGCTATGGACCACAGTATCATGCTTTGTCTGCACAGGGGGTAAGAGTGAGTCCCTCCCTGCTTGTTGATGTACCACACAATTGTGGTGTTGTCTGTCCTGACCAGAGGAGTACCAGGAGAGAGAAGATGCTTGAAAGCCATCAAGGCCTGCTGGACTGCCATCAATTCCTTCAGATTTATGTACAAAAAATGTGTTAAGAGTTCCAAGTCTCCTGAATGCATCTGCCCTCTAGATGTGCTCCCCAAGTATAGTCTGAGGCATCTGTGGTGGGAGGCTGGCTGGCAGGAGGTGGACAGAAAGACAGGCCTTTGATCTGTGCACAGGCTGTCGCCCACCAAAGGAACTCCGTCTGCAGGCAGGGAATCAGAGGAAGTATCAAATCTAAATCCTGAGTGTGTTGACACCAAAGGTTTTTGAGGTGCCATTGTATTTTCCTCATATGCAGTCGGGCATATGGAATCATCAGAATACATGAAGCCATGAATCCCAGGGCTTGCAGGAATTGCCTTGCAGAGAGCTGGGTCATGCTTGCCAAATTTGTGAAGTAATTTGAAAGATCCATTTGTTTCTCTTGAGGGAGGAATACCATATGGGCGGCTGTGTTCCGGCTCGCTCCCAGGAATAAAATCTCCCTGGTGGGTACAAAGTTTGACTTCTTTTCATTGATGGTGTAGTCCAAACAGGTGAGTAGGTTCTTTACAAAGTCCAAATCCTTTAGAAGTTGCTCTGGAGAGTTTGCCTGAATAAGGCAATCTTCCAAGTAAGGGTACATTTGAATGTTTCTTTGCCTGCGAAAAGCAATGACTGGAGACAGGCATTTTGTAAAAACTCTGGCAACAGTACATAAGCTGAAGGGCAGTGCAGAGAATTGGAAGTGCCTGTTCCCCACCCTGAAGCGAAGGAACTGCCTGCAGCTTTCCCTTATTGGGATATGTAGATAAGCTTCTTTGAGATCCAATGTCACCAGACAGGAATCCTTGGCCAGCTTTGGCAACTGCTGTAGAGTGAGCATTTTGAAATTGAGAATCACCAGAAAAGTGCTCAGAATGGACAAATCCAGAATACAGCGCCAGGTGCCCCCTTTTTTGGGAACCAGGAAAAGTCTTGAGTAGAAACCCTGACCTATTTGTAGTGCAGGAACTGGCTCTATTGCTCCCAGGTTTAGCAAAGAAGAAACTTTTTTCTGCTTCTGCCCTTCGATTTGGGGGATATCTAGGTATTCTTGGTGGACAGGGAAGGTGTGAAAGGAGAACTTGTAGCCTTGGGATACTATTCTGAGCACCCATTTGTCGTCTGTGATGGTGAACCAGACATCTGCAAAAATGGCTAACCTTCCCTCCAAAGGAAACCGTGGGCCCGCAGAGTCAGGCAGGGGAAGGTCTGAGTCATTGGTAATGCTTGCTTTGGGAAGTTTGCTTAGAACTCCCCAATTCTGAAGATGAAGCCTGCCAGTGCACTTAGCCTTTTGAGTGGTGGAAGTCTGTCCCCTAGAAGGCCTGTAACCCCCTAAGCCTAGTGCGACCCTGTTTACTAGGGTCAGGAAAAGTCCAATTCTTAGAAGGGTAATGTCTACTAAAATGAGGAGGCTGTAAGTACAGTTATGTACACTTACCATAAATGTAAATGTTCGAGTGTATTCACTGTTGCAGTCATCACATTTGGGTTATCTGCCTTCAGGTAGCCCTCAGCCGGCCTGAATACCAGAGTATTTGGATTTCTGCTTTGGATGCTGTCACTTCTTCCATAACATCAGGTCGTCAGGGGTATAAAACCTACAGCCGACACCATTGCATCAGTTTTTCTTGCCCCAGATGTCAGGTGCCACACAATAGGAAGCAATTATATGTTATGGCACACCCCCAACAAAAAGCAAATACACCACAAAAAATAAATATACCAAACAAGGAGGAAAGGTAAAGCCAAGAGAAGTCAGGGAGCTGGAGGGAGGGTAACCAGGACTGCAACAGTGAATACACTCGAACATCTACATTTATGGTAAGTGTACACAACTGTACTATGTTCTTTGTGTTTCACTGTTGCAGTCATCACATTTGAGTTGATTCCCAAAGCTAAGGAAGGGAGGAGGAAGTTAAGGAGCATTAGGGCCAGCTATTAAGCCCTGCAAGACTGCAGTGGCAAATCCAGCTCTGGATTTAGAGAAGATAGGCATGTGGTAATGCTTGGTGAAGGTATGTACAGAGCTCCAGGTAGCAGCTTTTAGGATGTCCCTGGTAGGGACTCCTCTGAGAAAAACAACAGAGGTAGATGCAGCCCTGGTGGAATGTGATTTTATCCCCTGTGGGGTAGGTTTTCCATGGTGCTTGTAGCAGAAATGAATGCAATGGGCTATCCATTTGGAGATGGTTTGCTTTGAATTGGCCTTCCCCTCTGCCCCTGCAGCAAAGCCAACTAGCAGCTGTTCAGATTTTCTGAGAGGCTTAGTCCTGTCCAAATAAAATCTAAATTTGTCTATGCATGTCCAGAGAGTGCAGTATTCATTCCCCTTTGTTTTGTGGATTAGGGAAATGAATGGACGGGTTTAGGGCCACACTAAACACTACCTTGGGCATAAAGGAAGGATTAGTCCTGAGGGAAACCCTGTCCGCATAGAAGGGAATGAAGGGTTCCACTGCCATGAGGGCCTGTAATTCAGACACTCTTCTTGATAAAGTGGTAACTAGAAGCAAGGCTGTTTTCCAAGAAAGGAATTTTAACTCTGCTGTTGCAGCTGGCTCAAAGGGGGGGAAGAGTGAGCTTTTCCAATACAAAGTTAAGGTCCCAGGCTGGAGTGGGGGGGGTCTTATATTTTTGGCCCCTCTAAGGAATTGTTTTAGCAAGGGGTGAGAGAAGAGGAGTAGCTCAGTATTATAATGCGCTGAAATGGCAGAGGCATGAATTTTAATTGACGAGAAGGATAGGCCCTTGTGGAGCAATTCTGTTAAGTACTGTAGAATATGAAGTAAGCTGGGCACCGTTGTGCCCATCCCCTGAGCAAGGCTCCAGGAACAGTACCTTTTCCAGTTTTCGGCATAGGATTTTCTAGTACTAGGCCTCCTTGCCTCTAGAATGACATCCAGCACCTGCTTACTGAGGGATGCTAGAGGAGAGCTCAGGAAATTAGCCAGGCTCCAAGATTCAGGGTTTGAAGCTGAGGGAGTAGAATCTAACCTGCCTGCTGGGACAGCAGGGAAGAAGTCTGAGGCAGGTGCCATGGTTGCAGCAGTGTCATACTGTGCAAGAGGGGGGTACCAGTGCTGACATGGCCAGTCTGGTGCAATCAGTATTGTCCTTGTCTTGTTCCATTTGGTCTTTAGTAGAACCTTCGAGAGGAGAGGCAGAGGGGGAAAGGCATAAACCGAGAGGCTTTCCCAGGTAAAGGACAGGGCATCCACTTTCCAAGCTTGACTGTGGGGAGTTCTTGTGCAGAATTTGTTCAACTGGTAGTTCTGAAGGGAGACAAACAGGTCTGTCTCTGGAGTCCCCCATTTGTTCCTCAAGAGGTTGAATATTTTGGGTTCTAGTTTCCATTCGTGTGGATCCATGAGATTTCTGCTTAAGTCGTCTGCCAGTGAATTTAGTTTGCCTGGCAGGAATTGAGCTTATAGGTGTACTTGGTAGCTCAAGACTGTGTTCCACAGAGCCATGGCTAGTCTGCAGAGAGGGTATGAGTGGGTTCCCCCCTGCTTGTTTATGTACCACATAACTGTGATGTTGTCTGTCTTTACTAATAGTTGCCCTGGAAGAATACGGTCTTTGAAGGCTGTCAGACCATTGTGTACTGCTAACATTTATTTTTGAATGATATGCAGGTGCATCTGTCTCGTGTTCCATTTGCCCTGAATGCACTGCCCTGCCATGTGAGCCCCCCATGCCCAGTCTGATGAATCTGTTGTTAGGGTTTGGGTGGAAGGGGGTAGAGTGAAAGGGAGTCCCTTGTTGTGGTAGCTGGCCTCTGCCCACCAAAGGAACTCTGTCTTTATACAAGGAATGATAGAAATCTATGTTTCCAGGTCCTGAGAATGCTGACACCATAGGCTTTTTAGATACCATTGGAGTTTCCTTATATGCAGTCTTGCATATGGAATTAGTAGAATGCAAGAGGCCATGAACCCCAGGGCTTGCAGTATGTTCCTTGCAGATAGCTGGGGTTTTGTGGCCAATAGTTTGAAGCAGGTTGTCAATCCAGAGTGAGGAATGCCATCTTGGAAGTTGTGTTCAAGCTTGCTCCTAGGAATACAATCTGTTGGCAGGGTACTAGATGGGATTTCTTTGGTGTACCCCAGTGAGGTTAAAAGCTTCTTTATGAATGCCAGGTGTTGTAATCGCAAGTCCTGGCTTTCTGCCTGAATCAGGCAGTCGTCCAAGTATGGGTAAATTTGAATATTTCTCTGCCTGCAAAATGCAATGGCTGGAGCTAGACACTTTGTGAATACCCTGGGTGCAGTAGATAAGCCAAAGGGAAGTGCAGAGAACTGACAGTGCATGGAGCCTGCCCTGAAGTGTAGGTATTTCCTGCAAGATTCCCTTATTGGGATGTGCAGGTAAGCTTCCTTATAGTCTAGGGGTGCCAGCCAGGCATCCTTGGCTACCATGGGAAGAAGCTGTTGAAGAGTTAGCATTTTGAATTTTGAAACTACTAGAAAGGTGTTGAGAATAAAGAGGTCCGGGATAGGACACCAAGAGTTGTCTTTTCTGGGTACCAGAAAAAGTCTTGAATAAAAATCTAGTCCCCTTTGTTCTGCTGGGACAGGCTGAATAGCCCAGATACTGAGAAGAGAGAGTACCTGCTGTTGGGCCTCTGCCCATTGATTTGGGGGTAGGTCTGGCCAACCATTTGGAGTTGGTAGTGTGTGGAAGTGGAATCTATATCCTTGGGAAACTATGTTCAAAACCCATTTGCCCTGGGAAATGAGTTCCTAGTTTTTTGCATGCAGGGCAAGCTTTCCTCCTAAGGGAGCAGGTAGTTGAGCAGGGCTTGGGTTAAGGTTTAGTCATTATGCCATTTTACTGTAGGGGGGTGGCTTACTACTCCCTGCTTTGGATGTGGGAGCCCCCGACTGCTTAGGTCTGTGCGTAGCCTGAGACTGTGGCCCAGGTGGTCTGCTGTTCCTGGGTTTGGACTGAGAAGGCCTGGAAGGGACTGGAAAGGACCAGCTCTTTGAAGGCCAATGCCTACTGAATCTGGGAGGCTGTACTTGTAGAAAATCTTTAACAGTTTGCATAGATTTAGCTTTTTCCTCCATCCTTTTGAGGACATCTTCTGCTTTGTTGCCAGAAAGGCAGTCTTGGTTTAAGGGAGCATCCAGTAATTTAGCTTTAACATGATCTGGCAAGTTTTGTTCCTTAAGTCAAGCGTGCCTTCTAAGTACAGACCCAGTGACAGCAGCCCTGCAAGATGCTTCTAAAGCGTCAAAACCACATTGCAAAGTATGTTTACCAACTTTTTCTGCAGAATACATTACATCTTGTAATTCTTTGTGTTCAGCACAGTCAGGAATCAACATCATTTTCCGTTTAAGTAGCCCCATAACATGCTGCTGATACTTCAACATATGAAACTTGCAATTTAAAGCCCTAATGGCCAAAGTAGCAGAAGTGTATACTTTCTTACCCAATCTGTCTAAGGCCCTAGAATCTCTATCAGAAGGGGTAGGATTTTTGGCAGCAATGGCCTTAATGCCTTTTGGTCCTTGGGGAAATGGTCTCTGGATCAGCAGAAGGATTCTTGAAGAGGAACTTATGAGAGTCAGGTACTCTGTAGTACCTCTCAGCTTTTCTGGGAGCTGGAGTAAAGTGTCTGGAGTAAGGCTAGATTCCAAGAAAGCATCATCTACAATGTCCAGAACAGGAGGGATAGCTAAAGGCCTGTGTTGAGGCAAAGAACTCCCTAAGTCTCTTTTTGGACTCCGAGTAATCCTGGCTTTCCCAGCGGAAATGCTCCCTAAGAGTATGCAGGGTTTCACCAAAAGAAAGATCTTCTGGAGGGGAGGCAGAGGGAATGGAATCCTCTGCATCAGAATCCTCATAAGTAGATAAGGGCAACTTCTGGTAATCAAAAGGAGTAGAAATATCAGATTCCTGATTAGAAGAATCAGAAAGAAATTTAGTTCTAGGTCTCTTAGAGGGGAAGGCTGGCTTCCCCTAATTAAGGTAATAAGTTCCTCAGCCATTCTAAGCATTTGTGTTTGAGGCCTATGGACCTGAGCATGAGGTTTGGTCATCTGTTTTCTAGGCGCAGTGCGAGTTTTTGGCCTGAGGGATTTGGAACTTCTGGATGGAAACGATGGCATTGGTTTAATATGAATGTCTGTAGGCCTAAATACACCTTCAGAAGCTGGTGCCTGCACAGTGTCTCCGGACCCATCCAAGGTAGAGACATCCACAGGTTCCATAGTCAAAGAAGCATCTTGCGGCATACCGGACTCTGAATGGGTCTCAGTAGAGGCCTGTAAATCTGAAGTAGTGTGTATCAGGGGCTGCAAAAGCACCTGAGTACCGGCGGACTGGCAACTAGCTTAACGGAAGCATTGTCAGCAGTTTTGGACCTATGCGGTCTGTCTCTGTCTTTAGTCTTATGTTTTTTCGGAAGATCAGTAGTCGGATGGCTTAACAAAGCCATTTTGGAGTAATGAGATAGAGTATGAAAGTAATTGGCTGCAAAAATAGCCCGACGATGAATAGTTCGGGGGTTCAACAAGGCACAACCTTGGGACACCATGGTCTGGGCCTAAACAGGGGATGCAGTAAGAATGAAAATCTCTATGAGGTATTTGCTTTCCACAGGCAAGACAATTGTTAACTTTTATTGACGGCTGGAACAAGAAAAAAGGATCCCGAATGGGGTACTTGTCTTTTCTGAAGACTTCGGGTCTGAAACTCAATAACGAAAATTTCAGGAAATGGCCGACCGGCACTTGCGAACTGCTTCTGCTTTGGGCACCACACGGCAAGAAAAACTGATGTAATGGCATCAGTTGCATGTTTTATACCCCTGACGACCTGACGTCATGCAAGGAGAGACAGTATCTGACGCAGAAATCCGAAGACTCTGGTATTCAGGCTGGCTGAGGGCTACCTACAGGCAGATAACCCAAATGTGATGACTGCAACAGTGAAACACGAAGAACATCTTGCAGAAATTCCTTAACAGTTTCCATAGACTTGGCCTTATCCTCCAACTTTTTCAACACCTCTTCTGCTTTGCTACCAAAAAGATTGTCCTTGTGCAAAGGCACATCCAGTAATTTCGATTTGACAGGTTCAGAAAATGGCTGTTACCTGTGCCAAGCATGTCTAATGACAGAACCAGTGGCTGCTGCCCTGCAAGAAGACTCCAAAGTGTCGAAACCACAATGTAGAGAATGTTTAGTGACAAGAGTGACAGAATTCAATAAATCTTGCATGTCCTTATTCTCCATCAGGGAAGGAACACCAGCAATTTGACCCTTAATAGCCTCCAAAGTATGCTGCTGATACTTAAGCATATGAAAAAGACAATTAACAGACCTAATAGCCAGGGTGGAAGAAGTATAAACCTTTTTACCCCATCCATCCAAGGACATAGATTCCCTGTCAGAAGGAACAGGATTTTTAGCAACCGTGGCACCTTAGGGCCCTGAGAAATAATCTCCGTATCAGCAGTAGGATTCTTGAAAAGGAACTCATGAGAATCAGGGACCCTAAAATACCTGTCAGGCTTTCTGGGAGCAGGATGAACAGAATTAGGAGTCAAAGAATTCTCCAAGAAAACATCATCAACATCTTCCAAAACCGAAGGGATAGCCAAAGGCTTATGCTGTGGCAAAAAGTACAGTTGTGTACACTTACCATAAATGTAAATGTTCGAGTGTATTCACTGTTGCAGTCATTACAATTGGGTTATCCTGCTGGAAGGCTACCCGCAGTCAGCCTGAATTCCAAAGTCCTGGTCCGGCGTCAGTTGCTGACGCCTCGTCTCTGACGTCAGTGCGCCAGGTGTTTAAAAGATGCAGCCGACGCCATTTTCTTCAGTTTTTCTTGCCCCAGATGTCAGATGTCCCCAGATGTCAGATGTCCCCAAAAGGGTAGGCTAATTTATGCCAATAAATATGCATGCAGTAAAGTAAACTCTCCCTTCATCTACAAGCAAATACACCACATAGGTTGTATAGAATAGAGAAGTACAGATAAGTCCCAGCAAAGGAAAGGGGGGTGGTGGGTGGGTAACCTGGTCTCCAACAGTGAATACACTCTAACATCTACATTTATGGTAGGTACACAACTGTACTATGTTCATCGTGTTTCACTGTTGCAGTCATTACAATTGGGATGAATCCCAAAGCTAAAGTTGGGAGGCTGGGGCTAAATAGGATTAGGAGAGGCTATGAGGCCCTGCAGAACTGCAGTGGCAAAGCCTGCCCTGGATTTAGAGTAGAGAGGTAAGTGATAATGCTTTGTAAAAGTGTGCACTGAACTCCAAGTTGCAGCCTCTAAGATGTCTTTGGTTAGTACTCCTCTGAGGAAGGCTGCTGAAGTGGATGCTGCTCTGCTTGAATGTGGCCTAATGCTGTGAATAGAAGAAACAAATACAGTGGCCTATCCACTTGGAAACAGTCTGCTTTGAGATGGCCTTTCCTTGTGATCCTGCAGCATATGTTCAGTCTTTCAGAAAACTTTGGTTCTGTCCAAGTAGACGCGTAGCTGTCTGTGAATGTCCAAAGAATGCAGAAGTCTCTCACCCTTATTCTGTGGGTTTGGATAAAAAGTAGGCAAATGAAATGTTTGGTTCAGGGCCACACTGGACACTACCTTAGGCATAAATGTCGGGTTTGTCCTCAGAGAAACCCTGTTAAGAGGGAAAATGATGAAAGGTTCCACAGCCATGAGTGCCTGTAACTCTGAGACTCATCTTGCAGAGGTTATTCCTAGAGCAGAGCTGTTTTCTAGGATAAGAATTTTATATCAGCTGTAGAGGCTGGCTCAAAAGAAGGAAGTGTGAGTTTTTCCAAGACATAATTGAGGTCCCATGCAGGTATTGGTGCTCTCCTTGGGGGTCTTATGTTTTTGGCCCTCTGAGGTACTGCCTTAGTATTCCCCCTAAAGGAGCTGCCAGAAGATAAGTGCTTGGTGCTGGCAGGGGAAAGTCATTGACACTGTTTTCTGTATGGCTGTGATTTATCTTCTCCGCTTTTGGAGGTAGAAGCATCCCATTGTTTAGACCTGTATGATCCTTGTGGTTGGGATCTGCCTCTGGGGCGTCTATATCTGCCTCTTTGTGGCCTGTCTGACACTGGAAATGATCAATTCCTTGTAGGCCAATTCCTGCTAAATCTGGGAGGCTGTACCTGTAAGAAATCCTTGACTGTTTGCATAGATTTAGCTTTGGCCTCCATTTTCTTCAACACTTCTTCTGCTTTAGCACCAAACAAGGTATCATGCTGTAATGGGGCATCAAATAATTTTGCTTTAACATGATCAGGCAGATTCTGTTCCTTTAACCAAGCATGCATCCTAATGACAGAACCCGTAACAGCGATCCTGCAGGAGGCCTCCAGAGAATCAAAAACACATTGCAAAGTATGCTTTCCCACTTGTTCAGCTGCATGCAATAAATCCTGCATTTCTTTGTTTTCTGCACATTCAGAATTTATCATTTTCTGTTTAAGTAGTGACATAAGATATTGCTGATATTTAAGCATATGAAACTGACAATTTAAAGCCCTTACACAGCCAATGTAGCAGAAGTGTGAATCTTTTTCACCCATCTGTCCAGGGCCCTTGAATCAGAGGGGATAGGATTTTTTGCAGTGGAAGCCTTGACCCCTTTGGGACCCTGAGAGATAGTTTCTGGGTCAGCAGCAAGGTTTTTATAAAGAAATTTATGTGAATCTGGAACCCTGTATTCAGCAAGGTTTTTATAAAGAAATTTATGTGAATCTGGAAACCTGTATTATCTGTCTGGCTTAACAGGAGCTGGTAGTAGAGAGTCAGGAGTTAGACCGGACTCTGAAAATACATCATCTACAATGTCTAAAACAGGAGGAATAGCAAGGGGCCTGTGCTGAGGTAGTAAAAGAAAATTTCTGAGCCTTTTCTTAGATTCTGAGTAATCTTGGCTCTCCCAGTGGAAGTGCTCCCTCATAGTATGCAGCGTCTCCCCAAAAGAATAATCCTCAGGGGGGGGGGGGCTGAAGGGATAGATTCTTCAGCATCAGAATCCTCATAGGGAGGAAGAGAGTATTCCTGTTCAGAAGAGGAATCAGAAGAAATGGAAACCTGATCTGAAGATTTATATTCTGTCTCTTGCCTAGGCCTCTTATCAGGAGGGGGATGGGAACCCCTGATCAATGTAATTAGGTCTTCGGCCATTTTAAGCATCTGTATTTTAGGCATGGAGGCCTGTCCAGGGAAATGTTGTACTTGTTTCTTTGTCTTTAGAGGTGTTTTACTCTTTGCCTTTGAAGCTGAAGTTGTTTTCACATATAACTGTGTAGGCCTGAAAACACCCTCAGAAGCCGATGCCTGCTCAGCGGCTCTGAACCCATCTGAGGGAATAATTTCCGAGGATCCAATACCTTGAGTTTCCAGCAGCCTAGTTGGCTCCACATGGGAGTCGGAAGCGGCCTGTGGCTCTGAGGTAGCGGGCATCAGGGGCTGCGAAAGTGCCTCACTGAGAACCGGCAAACCGGCGACTGGCTTAGCTGAAGCCTCGTCGTCGGTTTTGGACCTCGGATGCCTGTCCTTTTCTTTTTCCTTGCACTTTTTATAGATTCCGGTAGTCAGCTGTTCCGATGTCATTATATAATTAAATCTTCTGCCAAAATAATGTAATGCAAAATCGTACTGATGCTTAATAGTGCGTTGGTTAAATCTAGCACAAAACCGACAACTAGCAACATCGTGGTCAGGGCCTAGGCAAGGAATACAGTAAGAATGAAAATCCTTATGAGGTATTTGCTTCCCACAAGAAATACAATTATTAACTTTTTCTGACATCGGTCTGGAGCAAGAAAAAAGTTTCCCCAACGGGGTACTTAGCTTTAATGAAGACTTCGGATCTGAAATTCGAACTTGAAAATCTCAAGAATCGGCCGACCGGCACTTGCGAACTGCTTTTGCTTCGGGCACCGCGCGGCAAGAAAGACTGAAGAAAATGGTGTCGGCTGCATCTTTTATACCCCTGGCATACTGACGTCTGGGAGGAGGCGACAGCAACAGGCGCCGAACCAGGACTTTGGAATTCAGACCGACTGCGGGTAGCCTGCCAGCAGGATAACCCAATTGTAATGACTGCAACAGTGAAACATGATGAACATCCAGGACTGCAACAGTGAATACACTCAAACATCTACATTTATGGTAAGTGTACAGAACTTTACTATGTTCTTTGTGTTTCACTGTTGCAGTCATTACATTTGGGTAGATTCCCAAAGCTATGGTTGGGAGGAGGAAGTTATACAGTATTAGGACCAGCTATAAGGCCCTGCAAGACAGCAATGGCAAAACCAGCTCTGGATTTTGAGAAAATTGGTAAATGATAATGCTTGGTGAAAGTATGTACAGAACTCCAGGTAACAGCTTCTAGGATATCCTCGGTAGGAACACCTCTGAGAAAGTAGATGCAGCCCTGGTGGAATGAGACTTGATCCCCTGGGGAATAGGTTTTCCATGGTGCTTATAGCAGAAATGAATGCAATGGCTTATCCATTTGGAAATGGTTTGTTTTGAATTAGCCTTCCCCTCTGCCCCTTCAGCAAATGCTACCAGCAGTTGTCCAGATTTTCTTCAAGGTTTAGTCCTGTCCAAGTAGAATCTAAGTTGTCTGTGCACATCCAATGAATGCAGAATCCATTCCCCTTTGTTCTGTGGATTGGGAAGAAAGTTGGCAAATGAATGGACTGATTAAGAGCCACACTGGATACCACCTTGGGCATGAAGGATGGACTGGTCCTGAGTGACGCCCTGTCCGCATGAAAGATGATGAAAGGCTCCACTGCCATAACGGCCTGTAATTCAGATATCCTTCTAGCTGAAGTGTCTGCTAAAAGGAAGGCTGTTTTCCAAAAAAAAAAATTAAATCTGCAGTAGCAGCTGGCTTGAAAGGAGGCAGAGCGAGTTTCTCCAATGCAAAGTTAAGGTCCCAGGCAGGGGTTGGAGCTCTCCTGAGTGGTCTCAAGTTTTTGGCCCCTCTGAGGTACTGCTTGAGCAGAGGATGTGAGAAGAGGGGAGGTTCTGTGTTATAATGAGCTGAAATGGCTGAGGCATGGATTTTAATGGAAGAAAAAGACAGGCCCTTGTGAAGCATCTCAGTTAAGTATTGCAAAATCTGAGGTAAATTGGGTGCGGCTGTGCTCATCCCTAAAGATTGGTTCCAGGCACAGAATCTTTTCCATTTATCAGCATAAGATTTTCTAGCACTAGGTCTTCTCGTCTCCAAAATGACATCCATCACAGGTTTGCTGAGGGATGCTAAGGGTGAATTTAAGAGATTAGCCAAGCTGCAAGGTTCAATGTTGGGAGCTGAGAGTGCAGAATTTGGTTCTCCTGCTGAGACAGCAAGGAAAGTGTCTGAGGCAGGTGCCATGGAGATGTTTGTGACACACTGCGCAGGAGTGGGTACCAGTGTTGGCATGGCCAGTCTGGAGCAATCAAAATAATTTTTGGTTTGTCCTGTTTGACTTTTAGCAGAACTTTGGAGAGCAGAGGCAGAGGGAGAAAGGCATAGACTGATAGGTTTTTCCAGCTGAAGGATAGAGCATCCACTTTCCAGGCTTTTTTTGTGATTAGTCCTTGTGCAGAATTTGTCCATTTGGTAGTTCTGGGGGGAAGCAAATAGATCTATGTCTGGGTTCCTCCATTTGCTTGTCAACATGTTGAAAATCCGTGGTTCCAGTTTCCACTCGTGTGGGTCTATGAGATTTCTGCTTAGTCCATCTGCCAGTGTATTCAGTTGTCCTGGCAGGAACTGAGCTTGTAGTTGCACTTGGTAGCTCAAGGCCGTGTTCCACAATACCATGGCTAGTCTGCAGAGGGGGTAGGAATGTGTACCCCCCCCCCCCCGCTTGTTTATGTACCACATAACCGTGGTGTTGTCCGTCTTTACCATTAGTTGTACTGGATGAATGTAGTCCTTGAAGGCTGTCAGAGCATTCTGTTCAGCTAACATTTCTTTTTGATTGATATGTAGGTGCATTTGATTTGGGTTCCATTTGACCAGAATTCACTTTCCTGCCAGATGAGCCCTCCCCCATGCATAGTCTGATGCATCTGTAGTTAGGGTTTGGGTGGCAAACGGGTAGTGTGAATGGCAGTCCCTTGTTTTGGTGGCAGGCCTCTGCCCACCATAGGAACTCCAGGCGTAGGCAAGGTATGATAGGAATCATTGTTTCCAGGCTGTGAAAATGTTGACTCCATAGACTTTTTAAGTACCACTGAAGTTTCCTCATATGCAGTCTTGCATATGGAATTAGAAGAATGCAGGAGGCCATGAACCCCAAAGCTTGCAGTATTTGACTTGCAGGTAGCAGGGTGTTTGTGGCCACTTGCTTGAAGTAAGTTACCAAATGAATTTGCTTTTCTGGTGTGAGGAAGGCTATCTGGGCAGTTGTATTCAAGCTTGCACCCAGGAATGTAATATGTTGAGAGGGTATCAGTTGTGATTTAATTTCATTTATGGTGTACCCTAGACAAGTTAGAACCCTTTTTTATAAATGCCAGATGATTTAGAAGTATGGCCTGGTTTTCTGCCTGAATTAGACAATCGTCCAGGTATGGATATATTTGAATATTTCTTTGCCTGCAAAATGCAATTACTGGAGCCAGGCACTTTGTGAATACCGTGGGCACAGTAGACAAGTCAAAGGGCAGTGCAGAGAACTGATAATGCAAGTAGCTTGCTTTGAAGCTTAGGTATCTTCTGCAAGATTCCCTGATTGGGATTTGCAGGTAAGCTTCTTTTAAATCTAGAGTTGCCAACCAGGCATCTTTGCCTAGCATAGGAAATAACTGAAGAGTCGTCATCTTGAATTTTGGAATGTCCAGAAAGGTGTTTACAGTAGACGGGTCCAGAATTGGACGCCATGATTTGTCTTTTCTGGGTACCAGGAAAAGCCTGGAATAGAAACCTTGTCCCTTTTCCTCTTCTGGTACCGGGTGAATAGCCAATAGGAACAAACTTCAACTGTAGTTCTACGTCCTCTCTATTTCAGAGCCAGTAGTATCCAAGAAGACAAACAGAATAAGAAATACTCACTTTATTAAAACAACAAAGCTTTCAGGAATGTCACTTCCTCAGTGTTAATCAAAACAGCATTTAAATTTAAGCATACATATATATACATAAAATACACCAAAACCACCTGACACAGCCATCCAATAAAAACATAACTGGAAACCAAATTAATTAACATTTAAAAACACGTATATTCATTAAAATATTCATGTATTAAAACAAGTATACATTATATGGATGTATAACAACTTCATAGTGGAATGTTTAACATATCCAAATGTATATCCCAGTATTCAATGATATTGTTTTTGTCTGAATTCTAATATTGGTTTGACAGTAATCATAATTGAATATTTTAATGAATGTACGTGTTTTTAAATGTTAATTAATTTGGTTTCCAGTTATGTCTTTATAGGATGGCTGTGTCAGGTGGTTTTGGTGTATTTTATATATATATATATATATATATATATATATATATATATATATATATATATATATA
Organism: Protopterus annectens; assembly: GCF_019279795.1. NCBI lineage: Eukaryota > Metazoa > Chordata > Ceratodontiformes > Protopteridae > Protopterus > Protopterus annectens. Next base: position 1,422,012,041 of record NC_056725.1, read on the forward strand.
TATACATATATGTATACTTAAATTTAAATGATGTTTTGATTAACACTGGTTGAATAGCCCCCATGTTTAAGAGAGAAAGTACTTGTTTTTGAGCCTCTGCCCACTGATTTGGGGGTAGGTCTGTCCACCCATTTGGAGTTGGCAACGTGTGGAAATGAAATTTGTATCCCTGGGACACTATATTTAAAACCCATTTGTCTTGGGTTATGAGTTTCCAGTTTTTTGCATGAAGAGCAATCTTTCCCCCCAAAGGGGCGGCTAAAAGTTAAGTGCTTGGTAATTTTAAAGGAAAGTCATTGAGACTGTTTACCATAGGGGGGTGTCTTGTTATTTCCAGATTTGGAAGTGGAGGGCCCCCATTGCTTAGTTCTGAGAGTCCCTTGGGACTGAAACCTGGTGCTTTTGGTGTGTCTGGGTTTGGTTTTTTAGACATAGATCAAGATTTAGGGTTTAATATGCAAGTCTGTAGGCCTGAATACACCCTCAGAAGCCAGTGCCTGCAGAGCGGCTCCGGACCCATCCAAGGTAAAGACATCCACAGGTTCCATAGGTGAATTACCTCGCGGCATACCAGACTCCGAATGGGTCTCAGTAGAGGCCTGCGAGTCAGAAGTAGCAGGTATCAGGGACTGCGAAAGCACCTCACTGAGTACCGTCGAACTGGTGACTGGCTTAGGAGAAGCGTCATCGGCAGTTTTAGACCTCGACGGCCTGTCTCTGTCTTTATCTTTGCATTTTTTCGAAATCCTGGTAGTCGGATGCCTAACTGACGTCATTTCTGGATAATTAAACCGAGAACCGAAATATTTAAAAATTAAAAAATGTACCTACGACGGATAGTGCGCTGATTAAATAAAGCACAAAACTGACAGCAAGGTATGTCACAGTCAGGGTCTAGGCAAGGAATACAGTACAAGTGAAAATCTTTATGAGGTATTCGCTTTCCACAAGTAATGCAATTATTAACTTTTACTGACATCAGTAAGGAGCAAGAAAAAGTTTCCCCAATGGGGTACTTAGCTTTAAGTTGAAGACTTCGGTTCTGAAACTCAAAAAAGAAAATTTCAGGAGTCGGCCGACTGGCACTTGCGAACTGCTTCTGCTTCGGGCACTGCACGCAAGAAAGACTGATGTAATGGCGTCGGCTGCATGTTTTATACCCCTGACAACCTGACGTCATGGAAGAAGGGACAGCAACCGACACAGGACCCAAAGCTTTGTTAATCAGGCTGACTGAGGGCAACTTGTTAGCACATTACCCAAATGTAATGACTGCAACAGTGAAACACGAAGAACACCCAAGAATTCCCTAATCCGTTTCTTAGACTGAGGGTAGTCCTGACTTTCCCATTTGAAATGCTCCCTAAGAATATTCAGAGTATCTCCAAAAGAAAAATCTTCTGGAGGGGAGGGAGAAGGGATGGAGTCTTCTGCATCAGAATCCTCAAAACCAGAAAAAAGTTGAGAGCTTCCCTCTTCATCAGCAGAGTTGCTGGAAACCTCAGAGTCTGAGGCAGACAAGACTTCTGGGGACAATTCCCTAGCCCTCTTAGAAGGAGGTGGCTGAGAGCCCCTGAAAAGGGTCAAGAGATCACTAGCCATTTTAATCATCTGAGACTGAGGTATTTGAGGGGAGGCCTGCACCTGCTTTGGAGAAGATTTCTGGCTGGAAGGCCTGCTAGAAAGCCGGAGGGACTCAGGAGGTCTAGCCACCGCATAAGTCTGAATCAAGGTCATCAGTCTGGATCTGGTCTCCGGGTGGAGAAAAGAGGCATCAGAAGCCAGCGCCTGCTTAGCAGCTCTGGATGCATCAGAGGCAGCAACTGGCAGAGGGTCAGAAGACGAAGTGGAAGCTTGCAGTATGGAGGACTCAGAAAAGGTCTCCGCAGATGCCTGTTGCTGAACATCCGTGGACTGCAGGGGCAAAGAAAGCACCTCACTGACTACCGCTGAGCCGACAACCAACTTAACAGGGACGTTGTCGGCTAATTTGACCCTAAGCCTGTTGCAGTCCTTATCCTTGCACTTCTTAGGAACATCTGAAGTCGGAAGACTAGAAGACGCCATACCGACGAACTTAGGCCAAACTCCAAAATGCTTGAACAAGATCCTAGCTCTACGGCGTATGGTACACGGGTTGAAAGAAGTACAGAGAAAACAATTAGGGATGTCTTGCTCAAGGCCCAAACAAGTAATACAATAGGAGTGAAAATCACGGTGCGGAATCTGTTTTCCACAGGCAAGACAGTTATTAACTTTCTCTGACATTCGTTAAAGCAAGAAAAGAGGGTCACAATGGGGTACTTATCTGAGGTTGTCCTCAACTAAGCAGTCAGAATACAAAAAGAAGGTACTCGTCTGACCGGCACTCGTGCAAAATGCTTCTGCTTCGGGCTCCGCAGCAAGAAAGACTGAGGAAATGACGTTGGCTGCCTTCCTTTGTACCTGACGTCAGGCCTAAACCGAAGGCAGCCGACATCATATACCAAGGACTTTGGTATTCTGGCCGACTGTGGGCTGCCGGGAGCCGGATAACACATTTTGTAAGGACTGCAACAGTGAAACATGATGAAAATGTGTACTTTCTCAAACACCCTACTGCACTGCATTTTCAGTAATTTAAAAAGAAAAAAAAGAAAAAGAAATCCAGGTGCCTAGTGTGAGGACACATTCCAGGCTCTTCTGCTCTTCCACCATTACATGACTTTTGACAACTCCACGTGCTTTTAATTTATACTCTATTTTGCACTTTTATTCATCAAACTTGTAAAACAGTCTCCTTGAGAAGAGGATTGTTCCCAAGGTCAGCAAGTGCATAATTAAATACAAAAACATAATGTGAA